>NW_020693973.1:8659-20604 GCF_002925995.2 Terrapene triunguis
TGGGTTTCTGCCATTGCCCCTCCCCCCTCATTGCATCCCTCCATGCTGACACCAGGATCTCGGTTGGGAATTCTCCATTCCCCCATCCCCTCCCTGAATTTCCATCATGGAGCTGGATGTCTGGGCTTGGTCTGGGTCTGTCTTCTCCATGGCGTGCCACTTTGGGAAGACTGGTTGCTCTAGAGTTTTGGTGCCCGACCTCAACCTCATGCACAGGGCTGCCCTACTCTAGCCTGGCTATTTTGTTGCCACGAAGCTAGAAAAAAAAAATGCATGTTGGACTCCCTGGCTTTGCAGGCTGAACCCTTTTTGTGCCTGTTCCCCCTCAGGCAGAAAAGAAAAGAAAAGAAAAGAAAAGAAAAGAAAAGAAACCTCCCTGGCTTTGCAGGCTGCCAAAAGAAAAAAATGTGTCCTTTTAAAATCCTGAGGTCTGTGCTTCTGGTTCAAAATGATCCCACCACTCTGCCACCATGTCAAGGCTGATTCCCCACTCTGGCACTTCAAGTGCAGAAGGTGGGGGCCCGTGAGGATTCTAAAAATTAATACTGGCCACGCCAAACTTGTATTAAACTCCCAAGGTTACAGCTTCTCTCTGAACTTGGATGGGTAGATGCTGCCACCACCCAAATGCAAAAAAAAACCCCTTCTGAGAGTCCAGAAAGGCACACTTGGGAATTCCTTCTGGTGGGGTACCCTCAGGCCCTTTCACCCCCCCTCCCCAGGGAAGATCTGAGAAAAATAAAACAAAGGAAATCAGCTGTTGCCACCAGCTAATTAAACAACATACGCACAACCTCTTAGGGACACAAACATCCAATCCTGGTCTTAAAAAAAGGTAAATTTTATTAAAAACAAAAGGAAAGAAAAATACATCTGGAACTTATGCCAGTTGCTGCACTACTTCATAGGGCTGCCTGCCCTGCAGGGGCGGCTCCAGGCACCAGCGCAGCAAGCGCAGACAGTCTTCGGTGGCAATTCGGCGGCAGGTATGTCAAAGGCACGGGACCGTCAGATCACCCGCAGAAACGCTGTCGAATCCGCGTGACCAGGTCTGAGTGGGGAATAATGAGTTCTATACATGTACTGCAAATACGCCCCCTGAAATATGTTGAGGGGTCAGACTTGATAAACCAGTTTGGCTTAGAGATAGAGAAGAAGTTCCTGTTTGTTTCATGTTCATAGAGCCATAGCTTAATAGCCAAGGCAGAAGGGGAGAAGAAAGTGTACCAGTCAAGTGCCCAGCTCTCTCCCAGGTTTGTGGGTGAGAGCTAGGACAGGTCTCTGTTGGATAAAGGACAACGCCCTGCTCCTTACAATCGTCTGTGTCCATGGGAGAGACGGGATGAATCCCTCCTTGAGAATCTCAGCAGCTTCCTAGGAAGGAGCCAGTGCTCTTCTCAGAGGGCCTTCTCTTGGACCTCACAGGGGTCTGATGCTCTCACTCCACAAGCCTGACTGGGGCCTTGGAGTTAGTGCTCCACAGAACCAGGCAGAGCCCTGTTGTCGAGCACCAGCGCCTTCCCTCTATCCCTGAAGGTGGAAGGGCCCCAACACTGCCCTGCACTCACTGCCCTGACCACGGATGGCTCTCAGGTAGCAGGACACAATGGAAATGTGGATCATCCAGTCTCTCATTTCCAGGCCTCCCCAGGGCTAAGGTAAAATTCCTGCTCCCCCTGACCATTATGCTCACCTCCAAGATGTGCTGGAGATTGTCTATGCTGGGGGTTGCTGTCAACAAGCTCTTCAGCACGGCATCCATGTCTCTGGGCAGGCCTTCTTCAGAGCCTGTCAGCGGAGGGAGACCATGGGTCAGGGTTATGGACCCTAGAATTCAGCTGGCACCAGATGGATCAGACTGAACAGGTTCCAAACCTCTCGGAGGCTCTTACCTTCTAAACAGGGACGTCTGTTTTATAGTAAAATCAGTAAAAGGAAAGGACAAAACTCAAAAGCGGCTCCTCCTAGCACTCACGTATGTGAACCCTAATACTCTCTCAGTCCTCAAAGAGAGACCTCGAGAAGGAGACTTGCTGAAGCAAAGCCACAGGGATCTCTGAGGTTTCCCTGGCCCTGCGCCCCTGTCCTGCCTGGCTGATGTCAGCATCTCTCTGTGAGGTCACCACCACCCCACCACCTTTGACCAATAGGCTGAGGTCCTGCAAAAGACCTTTGTGATGTCACTGCCATACACACCCCTCCCCTGAAGTGCTAATGTCCTGCTGCTGGCCTGACACTTTGAAGGTTTGAGCTACTCTCTGTGGATCACCCCACTCAATGCATGTTCATTCTAGGGCCTGGTCTACACTACGAGTTTAGGTCGACTTTAGCCACGTTAAATCGACTTAAGCCTGGACACGTTTACACTACGAAGCCCTTTCTGTCGACTTAAAGGGCCCTTTAAACCGGTTTCCTAACACCACCTCGACAAGGGGATTAGCGATAAAATCGACCTTAGGGGGTCGGAATTGGGTTAGTGTGGACGGAATTCGACATTACTGGCCTCCGGGAGCTATCCCACAGTGCTTCATTGTGACCGCTCTGGACAGCACTCTCATCTCAGATGCACTGGCCAGGTAGACAGGAAAAGCCCCGCGAACGTTTGAATTTCATTTCCTGTTTGCTCAGCGTGGAGAGCACAGGTGACCATGCAGAGCCCATCAGCACAGGTAACCATGATGGAGTCCCAGTCCCAGTCCCAGGATCGCAGAAGAGCTCCAGCCTGGACCGAACGGGAGGTACAGGATCTGATCGCCATCTGGGGAGATGAAGCAGTGCTCGCCGAACTCCGAAACAGTAAAAGAAACGGCAAAACATTAGAAAAGATCTCCAAGGCCATGAAGGACAGAGGCCATAACAGGGACGCGCGGCAGTGCCGCGTGAAAATTAAGGAGCTAAGGCAAGCCTACCACAAAGTCAGAGACGCAAACGGAAGGTCCGGGGCAGAGCCGCAAACATGCCGCTACTACGCGGAGCTGCATGCCATTCTAGGGCGTGCAGCCACCACTAGCCCAAGCGTGTTCTATGAGTCCCTCTCTGCAAACGGGGAAGCGGGTTCGGCGGACGAGGAAGATGAGGATGGAGAGAACATAGATAGCTCACAGCAGCAAGGAAGCGGAGAAACCAGTTACCCCAACAGCCAGGATATGTTTGTCACCCTGGACCTGGAAACAGTAACCCCCGAACTCACCCAAGACCCTGAGGGCACACAGGGGACCTCTGGTGAGTGTACCTTTGCAAAAATTACACATAGTTTAAAAACAAGCGTGTTTAATGATTAATGATTAATTTGCCCTGGCAATCGCGGCCAGTACAGCTACTGGAAAAGTCTGTTAACGTGTATGGGGATGGAGCGGAAATCCTCCAGGGACATCTCCAGAAAGCTCTCCTTCATGTAATCCCAAAGCCTTTGCAAAAGGTTTCTGGGGAGGGCTGCCTTATCCCGTCTGCCATGGTAGGACACTTTACCACGCCAGGCCAGTAGCACGTAGTCTGGAATCATTGCATAACAAAGCATGGCAGCGTATGGTCCCGGTGTTTGCTGGCATGCCGACAACATCCATTCCTTATCGCTCTTTGTTATCCTCAGGAGAGTGATATCATTCACGGTCACCTGGTTAAAATGGGGCAATTTTATTAAGGGGACATTCAGAGGTGCCCCTTCCTGGTCTGCTGAACAGAAATATTCCCCGCTGTTAACCACGCGGTGGGGGGGAGGGGTGAAGTGACCATCCCAGAGAATTGGGTGTGTGGGGGAGGGGAGTTAGTTGGGTTTGTGCTGCATGTTAAACCTGAAATCGCATCCCCTCCTTTTACATTGCAAACCCATTTTAAATGGCACGGGTGCTTGGTATGGGAAATGAGGGCAGAACTGTTTGAAACCATCCCCACATGTTAAGAAGGTTAAAAAAGCCCAAAGACTATATGTCTTACCATGGCTGCCTGCAAGCTGAAATCTGTGTCCTGGCACTGCGTGAGTGATCTCTCACACCAAACCAGGAGACTCTCAATATAAGAGGAAAAATGCGACCTTGTAACGAAAGCACGTGCTGTGTGATGTTGTGAACAGCAAAATCTAACGTGAAAGAGTCTACCCATTGTTCTCTAAAATGTATCTTTTTTAACAACCTCTCCCTTCTCCACCAGCTGCAAATCTTACTCCTTCGCAGAGGCTAGTGAATATTCGAAGAAGGAAGCGAAGGACGCGTGACGAAATGTTTACTGAACTTCAGACTGCCTCCCACGCTGACAGAGCACAGCTGAATGCGTGGAGGCAGTCAATGACTGATTTTAAAAAAGCCCAATATGAGCGAGAGGAGAGGTGGCGTGCTGAATCGCGGGCTGAAGAGGAGAAGTTGCGTGCTGAAACGCGGGCTGAAGAGGAGAGGTGGCGTCAACTTGTAATCAGAAAGCAAGAGTCGATGCTCCGGCTGCTGGAGCATCAAAGTGATATGCTCCTGCGTATGGTTGAGCTGCAGGAAAGGCAGCAGGAGCAGAGACCGCCGCTACAGCCCCTCTGTAACCAGCAGCCATCCTCCCCAAGTCCCATTGCCTCCTCACCCAGACGCCCAAGAACACGGTGGGGGGGCCTTCGGCCACCCACTCACTCCACCCTAGATGATTTCCATAGCAATAAGTTTTAAAGTTTTAAATTGGAGTGTGTCCTTTTCCTTCCCTCCTCCCCCACCCATCCCGGGCTACCTTTCCAATTATCCCCCTAGTTGTGTGCTGAATTAATAAAGAATGCCTGAATGTGAAGTATCAATGACTTTATTGCCTCTGCAAGTGGTGCTCGAAGGGGGGAAGGTAGTAGGGGAGGGTGGGGTGGTTGGTTTGCAGGGAAGTAGAGTTAACAGGGTGGTGGGGGAGGGGCAGAGGGTTCATCAAGGAGCAACAAACAGAAGTTTCACTCCGTAGCCTGGCCAGTCACAAAACTGGTTTTCAACGCTTCTCTGATGCGCACCGCGCCCTGCTGTGCTCCTCTAACCGCCCTGGTGTCTGGCTGCGTGTAATCAGCGGCCAGGCGATTTGCCTCAACCTCCCACCCCGCCATAAATGTCTCCCCCTTACTTTCACATATATTGTGGAGCGCACAGCAAGTAGCAATAACAATGGGGAGATTCTTTTCGTTAAGGTCTGAGCGAGTCAGTAAGCTGCGCCAGCGCGCTTTTAAACGGCCAAATGCACATTCCACCACCATTCGGCACTTGCTCAGCCTGTAGTTGAACAGGTCCTGACTGCTGTCCAGGCTGCCTGTGTATGGCTTCATGAGCCATGGCATTAAGGGGTAGGCTGGGTCCCCAAGGATCACGATAGGCATTTCAACATCCCCAACGGTTATTTTCTGGTCTGGGAAGAAAGTCCCTTCCTCCAGCTTTCGAAACAGAAGAGACTGCCTGAAGACGCGAGCATCATGTACCCTTCCCGGCCAGCCCACGTTGATGTCGGTGAAACGTCCCTTGTGATCCACCAGGGCTTGCAGCAGCATTGAAAAGTACCCCTTGCGGTTTATGTAGTCGGTGGCTTGGTGCGCCGGTGCCAAGATAGGGATATGGGTTCCGTCTATGGCCCCACCACAGTTTGGGAATCCCATTGCAGCAAAGCCATCCACTATGGTCTGCACGTTTCCCAGAGTCACTACCCTTGATATCACCAGGTCTCTCGTTGCCCTGGCAACTTGGATCACAGCAGCCCCCACAGTAGATTTGCCCACTCCAAATTGATTCCCGACTGACCGGTAGCTGTCTGGCGTTGCAAGCTTCCACAGGGCTATCGCCACTCGCTTCTCCACTGTGAGGGCTGCTCTCATCCTGGTATTCTGGCGCTTCAGGGCAGGGGAAAGCAAGTCACAAAGTTCCATGAAAGTGCCCTTACGCATGCGAAAGTTTCGCAGCCACTGGGCATCGTCCCAGACCTGCAACACGATGCGGTCCCACCACTCTGTGCTTGTTTCCCGGGCCCAGAATCGGCGGTCCACGGCATGAACCTGCCCCAGTAACACCAGGATTTCCACATTGCTGGGGCCTGTGCCTTGTGAGAGGTCCATGTCAATTTCCTCATCACTATCGTCGCCGCGCTGCAATCGCCTCCTCCTCAGCTGGTCCTGGTTTGGCTTTGGCATGTCCAGGAGGCTCTGCATGTTTTCCAGGACAATGCGCGTGGTGTTCATAGTGCTCATAATTGCCGCGGTGATCTGAGCGGGCTCCATGATCCCAGTGCTGGCTATGGCGTCTGGTCTGAAAAAAGGCGCGAAAGTAGTATCTGACGGACCAGGGGAAGAAGGGAGGGAGGGAGGGGCGAGTGACGACATGGCGTACAGGTACAGGGAATTAAAATCAAGAAAGGTGGCTTTGCATCAGGGAGAAACACAAACAACTGTCACACAGAATGCCCCCCCCCCCAAAGATTGAACTCAAAAGCCTGGGTTTAGCAGGAGGAAGGGGGGGAAGCAAATGAATACAGAATAAATCTATTTTTTACATCTTAAGACGACGGTGCAGCATGACTGATAGCCCTTGGCATTTTCTGGGTGCTTGGCAGCAAATACTGGGCGCTTGGCAGTTAGCCTTCAGGTCTATTGCACGATCTGATACCCAGTATGACAACGATGGATACCAGTCGTAATATACTATCTACTGCCCAAAAGGCAAGGGGTTGCTGCTGTGTAGCAATGTTGCCCCATCCTGCGCATAATACGTCTGATAACCATCATCATCAAGGCAAGGGGGCTGGTGCAATGCAGCCCCACGGCTGCCAGCCCCATGTCTGCCAGCACCCAGATAGCCCTCGGCCTCTTCTGGGTGCTTAGCAGACAATATTGGGCACTTGGCAGAAAATAGCATACTACGACTGATAACCATCATTGTCTGCCCGGGTGCCCATGATCGACAGCCACTGCAGTACGATGACGACGGTTACCAGTCGTAATATACCATCTTCTACCAAAAGGCCCTACGGCTGCCAGCCCCACGGCTGCCTGCACCCAGATCGCCAATGAAGGCTACCAGTCATGCTGCACCGTCTACCGCCAAAAGGCAGTAAGCTGCTGCTGCTGTTTAGCAATGCAGTCCCACGTTTGCCGGCACCCGGAAGAGATATGGTGACGGTGAGCTGAGCTGAGCGGGCTCAATGCTTGGCGTGGTATGTTATCTGCACAGGTAACCCAGGTAAAAAGGCGCGAATCTATTGTCTGCCGTTGCTGTGACGGCGGGGGAGGGGCCTGACGCAATGTACCCAGAACCCCTCGCGGCACTGCTTTGCATCATCCGGGCATTGCGATCTCAACCCATAATTCCAATGGGCGCCGGAGGCTCCGGGAACTGTGGGATAGGTACCATAGTGCAATGCGCCGGAAGTCGACGCTAGCCTCGGTACTGTGGACGCGGTCCGCCGACTTCATGCACTTAGAGCATTTTAGGTGGGGACACACACAATCGGCTGCATACAACCGGTTTCTATAAAACCGGCTTCTATAAATCCGACCTAATTCTGTAGTGTAGACATAGCCTAGGAAGCAAGCCGGCTAGACACTAAAACATAAGAGGCTGCTCCCAATGCTACACTCAGTTTTTCCAAAACTAGTAGACTTTATGGCCAGAAGAGACCTTTAGAGCATCTAATCTAACCCCCTGCATGATCACGGGCTTTCTGTATAGTACAATAGTTACTTTTTGGGCACACACATTCCAGAAAGGCATCTAGTCTTCATTCAATGACATCAAGAGATGGAGAATCCACCACTTTCCCTTTTAGTGAGTGCCAGGGGGCTCCATTTCCCCTTCCACTAGCTCCCCATTTACAGAGAGCCAGAGCAGTACCTGCAGCACGGAGCGGGAATTGCTGATGGCCTCAGAGGCATAGCCCCTGCAGTGCCTCAGGCACCTGGCGCAAGTGCCGGATGATGCAGAGCTGGTGCTTCACTTTGGCCGTGACGGCCTCCTGCTGCAAGGGAACGAGAACCTGTCAGAGACTCAAACACCCCGAGGAATCAGGGGGAATTAAGAGCACCTGGAACCAGCAGCATTTCCACACAGCACCTGCCCTCCACTGAGGGATGGATTCACCTCCTGACCCCCAGAATGGAGTCTTGTTGTCCTTTCTAGTAACCTCCAGTGCCAAACCCCCTCCTTGAAGGGTGAGCTCCTGCCACCTCCCCCTCAGTGCCCTTGACAGCTGATCTACCTCCAAACCACAGCTCAAGTTCTCAGAACCCTCTCCTTCCACCCCCACCCAGGTTGGGCAGGGAGGGGCCTCTAGCAGGGGCGAGCAGGGGGGATACTGGTAGTAGTGAAGTGGGTTGCGGGGAGGTCGAGATCTTGCCCCAAGTCATCACAGACACTAATGCTGAAGCCACAGGATGGCGGCCCTGGTGAATGGGGCAGATCAGCAGCCCCTGCTGACTGAATCCTCCCGTTCTCTCTAGGTGGTGGCTCGGGTGACACGGACACTAGGCCACTGGCAACTGGGTGAGGCCCTCTGGGACTGGAGAGGCTCGTAGAGGGCACTTAGGGGACTCCTCTGCTCTTCCCAAGAGCAAAAGCACCATGCCCTGAGAACATAAGTCCATGATGAGTTAATGCTTGTCATTAATTAGCCTTGCTAAAGAGCTGTGTTGGAGCTGCTCCGGGGACAAGCTGGTTCCCTCCTGCTCATGGAGGTGAATTCATCTCCCTTCCTAGTAGCACCTGCTCTCGCTCTCATTCCCCACCAGGCTCCTTGCTGCCAGGCCAGCGAATGGCGATAGGATGGGAATGAGGCCTGGGCCCTGCCCCAATCTCCTGAGTCTAATGGAGCTGCTTATCTTGTCCCCCATCAGCTCTTGGGCTTCCCCCATGAGGGAGTAGGCTAGGACCAGCCCTGCCTGGCTGACACGCAGCAGGGGGTTGTGGATGGCCAGCACTGCCGTCCGGAGGAAGAGTCTTCTCTGCCCTTCCGAGAAGAACTTTCCGAAGACCTAAAACCAACAGGATGTGAGGCATTAGCACATTGCCCAGAGCCAGGCTCCAAATCCTGGGACTAGAACAGCATCTCCATCTAGTGGCCCCAGGAGGCAGCCACTGAGGGGCGGGATGCTGAGGGTTCTCACCAGAGAGCCCAAAGGTTGGCCCAGGTCACCAGTGGGGATCACTGTCAGAGGACTATTTCAGCCCCACTTTGTTGGGTGGAGCTCCCAGAATGGGAGCTGCAGAGCGCACACACACCCCGCAACACACACACACACACACTCTACATCTCCTGGTGATGGGAGGGGAACAGGGGAAAGGAGAAAAAAAGTAAGAGATGAAGAGAAAGGAGGGAGAGATGGAGGAAAAGGTAAAACAAAAAGGAGAAACCCTAATGTCCCCAGTGATTCTAAGGGAAAAAATCCTAGGTGGGGAATAAAATTCTGCCACCTTAAACTAGTGTTTTCCATGCCTAGAATTCAGCTGGCACCAGATGGATCAGACTGAACAGGTTCCAAACCACTCGGAGGCTCTTACCTTCTAAACGGGGATGTCTGTTTCCTAGTAAAATCAGTAAAAGGAAAGGAGAAAACTCGAAAGAGGTTCCTCCTCGCGCTCACATACGTGAACCCTAATACTCTCTCAGTCCTCAAAGAGAGACCTCGAGAAGGAGACTTGCTGAAGCAAAGCCACAGGGGTCTCCAAGGTTTCCCTGGCCCTGTGCCCCTGTCCTGCCTGGCTGATGTCAGCATCTCTCTGTGAACTCCCCACCACCTTTGACCGATAGGCTGAGGTCCTGCAAAAGGCCTTTGTGATGTCACTGCCACACACACACCCCTCCCCTGCAGTGCTAATGTCCTGCCGCTGGCCAGACACGTTGGAGGTTTGAGCTACTCCCTGTGGATCACCCCACTCAATGAGTGTTCATACTAGGAAGCAAGCCGGCTAGACAGTAAAACATCAGAGGCTGCTCCCAATGCTACTCTCAGTTTTTCCGAAATTAGCAGACTTTATGGCCAGAAGAGACCTTTAGAGCATCTAATCTTACCCCCTGCATATCACAGGCTCCTGCATACCACAATAGCTACTTTTGGGCAAATACATTCCAGAAAGGCATCTAGTCTTCATTAAATGACATCAAGAGATGGAGAATCCACCGCTTTCCTTGGTAGCTTGTTCCTGTGGTGAATCATCCTCGCTGTTGAATAGTTGTGCCTTATTTGTAATAGGAATTTGTCTCTTTTCACCTTCCAGTCATTGGGTCTTGTTATGACTTTCTGTGCTAGATTAAAGTGCCCTTTAATACCCAATATTTTCTCTCCATTAAGGCACTTCAACATTTCAATGAAGTCAACTTTCAATCTTCCTTTGATAAGCTAAACAGGTTGAGATCTTTCAATAGGGCTCTAGAAGGCATTTTTCTCCAGCCCTCAGAACATTTGGTGGCTCTTTACTGCCCCATGTCCAATTTCTCAACATCTTTTCCAAATGAGGACACCAAAACCGGATGCCGTATTCCAGTATCAGCCTCCCTGATGCTGTATCACCTCCCTATAGTACTCACGGCTCTGCTCGTATGTCTAATGATGGCTCTAGCCCTGTTCACCACAGCATCACACTGGGAGCTCATGTTGAGTGGCTTCTCCACTATGGCTTCTAAATCCTTTTCAGAGTCACTGCTTTCCTGGATACACTTCCCCATTCTGTAGGTGTGCCCGGCATGCCTTCTTGCTTGGTATAGGACCTTGCATTTGGCTCTCGTCAAACTTGTTTTCTTTGAATGGGTCCAACTTGCTGAATGACCCAGATTGATCTGTATCACTGCCCTCTCCTCATCAGTAATTACCACTCTGCCAGTATTTTTTCACCCACCAGTCTTATCAGCAGTGATTGTATGTTTTCTCCCAATTCATTGATAAAAATTATTTTAAAAAATTAGTCCTTGAGAGCTTCTTCAGACCCTTAGTACCCAGGACCTGCTCCCCACAGCACAGTGAGAAAAGGCCGTCCAGCCCTGCTGGTACATAGGGGATAAGCACAGAACAAACACACCTTTAGGAGCTGTCTTGTCCATAGGCTCTGAACAACATGTGGGGGTCAGCAGCTTACAAATGCACTACAGACCTGTAGTGTAGCCAGGTCCCAACTGTGTCTCAGTTTCCCACCCTGTAAAATGGGGACAACAAACAAAACCTTGATTAGCTCTGGTTGATAGTTGGGGAAACCGAGGCACCCAGCGGTGAAGAGACTCGCTCATGGTCCCAAAGCCAGGAATAGAAAATGGCAGGTCTTGTGATAGCCAGTCCTGGGACCTAGTCCCAGTTATCCTGGCCTCGCTGCCCTAACTTTAATCACAGCCTCCATGTCTTTTCCCCCATGTCCCTTAATCCCACGTCACTGCAGAAGAAAGATTTTCTGTTAGCCAGCTGCCACTAATGCATGTGGACGTCGTTCCAAAAGACATGCTCTGGCTCAGTCCCATGCTATGGTTGGCTGAAGGAACCACTTGGTGACATTCTAGGGCCTGAGTTATACAGGAGGTGCGACTAGATGCACATAATGGTCCTTTCTGACCTTAACGTCTATCAATCTCCACATTTTCTGCTGCTAGGAAGATAACTCTGGATCTATTTTCTCTCATTCACTTTCAGTTGGAATAATTTAAATCCAGGCCAAAGGATTTCCTCTTCCATTGTGTCTTCAGCACCTCTGGGAGCAAACAGTTACTGTTAGCCCACAGGTTTCCAGTTTCAACCTGTCCCTGGGTGAGATGGCCAGGAAAGGGGTTGGTGCTCAACTGCACCTAGCCCAGGTTATGCAGCTCCCTAGGGTGAAGGGAATAAGTGTGGGGGTCATGTGACAAGAATCAGCATGTGACTGGGACCCAGGCCTGCTGAGAGATATCAGGGCAGCCTGTGCTCAGCCAGGAGAGAGACCCCAAGGGGAGCAGGTATGGGGGGGGGGCTTGGATAGTCCTTTAAAGGTCAGGGACAAGCCGGGAAG
>NW_020693974.1:0-18785 GCF_002925995.2 Terrapene triunguis
GCCCCTGGAGTTCTTTTCCACACTCGCCATAATTCACCACCAGATGTCAGGGTAGAGCTCATCCTGACTCTGCTTACATCCTCCCCCCAGCCGAGAATTTGTCGTCCCGACAAATCACACTCCCTATTATACCAACTCACTGGTTCCCTCCAAAGGGCCTCAGATAGCCCACTTTAGCTTCCACAAGCCTGTGTGCTAAACATATTGGTTCCTCACTAGTCACCCCAGGTGCATCATAAGTCAACCGTTTTACTGGCCTTATTAACCTGTCTCGTCTATGGAGAATCTCTGTTGCCGTGGTAGGGGGGACAGCCTCTTGAACGATGGATGGAGAGGTTTCCTTTGAGGGCCCCTCAGCTATTGGTATAGGCTCCTGCATTTCTAGTTCTAACAGTGGAGGGTCCAAGGTGCCCAGGACATCCTCCACCTGTATGTCTCCACTGTCCAATAACCTGGGTGTGTCATCACATGGGGGTCCCACCAGTGGCTCAGGGGTGTCAGGAATGGGCCTAAATACTTCTGCCATGGGGTTTAGGGCGGAAGAGGAGGAGCTCTCTTTTGATTCAGCTGATCGAGACTGAAATCTTGTCTCCATCCCAGGATACACCATGGTTGTGTCTTCCTCCTCAGACTCACTCTCGGATGTGCTGCATGGGGGTAGGTTAGCTGCAGGGGGCTGGCTGTCCACGTTGGTGGGCGGCTTTGGTCCAGCACCTTCATTCTGCCCAGTTGCCCTGTTGTGGCCCATCTCATACGGGGTGCCTACCAATTCCCCCACCGGGAGCAAAAGGTTTCTATGCACTGTCTTTGTCTGCCCTGGACCTTCTTCAGGTTTGATCTTGTAGACCGGCAGGTCTCCCAGCTTTTCCATCACCAAGTAAGGTATTGCCTTCCATCTGTCAGCTATCTTGTGTTTGCCAGCAATACCCAAATTTCGCAGCAGGACTCTGTCCCCCGGCTGGAGCTCTTGCGGACGTACCCTAGCATCATATCGATGTTTGTTCCGGTCTGCGTTCTTCCGAGCCGCAGATGTAGCTAAGTGATAAGCATCCCGCAGCTTTTCTCTTAGTCGGGATACATATTGCTGATGAGTTTCATAGCTATCTCCATCCTCTGATACACCAAAGCACAGGTCTATGGGTAATCTTGGTTCTCGCCCAAACATTAAGAGATATGGGGTGACTCCTGTAGCATCATTCTTTGTGGCATTGTAGGCGTGCACTAGAAATGCGACATGTTGGCTCCAGGTTGCCTTCTGCTCTGGCCGCAAAGTCCCCAACATATCTAATAGGGTTCGGTTGAACCTCTCTGGCTGTGGATCACCTTGAGGGTGATAAGGCGTTGTCCTAGACTTTTTAATTCCCGCTATCCTCAGCACCTCCTTCAGAAGGTGACTCTCAAAGTCCCGCCCCTGATCCGAGTGTATCCGGGCTGGAAATCCATAAACTGAGAAATATTTCTCCCACAGTACTCGAGCAACAGTGGTGGCCCTCTGATCACGAGTGGGATATGCCTGCGCATATCGCGTATAATGGTCAGTCACTACTAGAATGTTCCCAATATTTCTCTTGTCTACTTCTAAAGACAAGAAATCAATGCATACCAGCTCCAGAGGTTTGTTGCTGGTGATGTTCTTCAGATATGCAGCCCTCGTGGGCAGAGTTTTCCTTTGAACACATCGAGCGCAGGTCTCACATTTCCTGCGAACATCTTCAGCCATCCGAGGCCAATAGAACCTACTACGAATAAGTTCCAGGGTCCTCTCCATCCCTAAATGTCCAAAGTCATCATGCAGGGCCCTCATGGCCAGGGCTCTGTACTCTTTTGGCAGCACTAGCTGTGCCCGTTGCTTTTGTAAAGGGTCTGTGGTCACTCGGTGTAGCACTCCCTGAATCAGTTTCAGTTTGGTCCATTCTCTCAATAGTAGTTTACCCTCCGGGTTAGGTGGGACAACCACAGCTGGGCTTCGCCCCTCCCTTTTGGCAAGTAGTGTATCACGAATGTCAATATCTTGCAGCTGGGCTTCCTGCCAGTCAGCCGCATTGAGCATGGGCAAAGGAGATTGGTCCAACGCAATATAGTTCACTGAAGCAGAAGGCACGCATTCAGGGGGCAGGCCCAAAGCTTCTGCAGCACATCCATGAAGACTTTCATGGGATTCTGGCTCCCGGCGACTCACACTGCAAATAGCCCTCACTCCATCTGTGGGTATCACAGCAACTCCTGGTGCCTGTGGACGCCTGGACAATGCATCTGCATCTACATTGCTTCTCCCTGATCGGTATTGAATGCTGAAGTCATAGCTAGCCAAAGCGGCCACCCATCTTTGCCCTGTAGCATCCAGCTTAGCACTTGTTAACACATAGGTCAGTGGGTTGTTGTCTGTCCACACCTGGAACTGAGCACCATATAAGTAGTCTCGAAATTTCTCAGTGATGGCCCATTTCAAGGCCAAGAACTCCAGCTTGTGGGTGGGATAGCGAGTTTCACTATCAGACAGTCCTCGGCTGGCAAAGGCTACAGGTTTACGTTTTCCTTCCACTTCCTGGTACAGTACTGCTCCCAGACCCTCCAAACTGGCATCAGTATGCAGGATAAATGGTTTGCTTGGGTCAGCAAATACTAGGACTGGAGCATGAGTTAGGCAAGTAATGATTTCTCGAAAAGCCCTTTCACATCTCTCATCCCACCGTGGCCCAAATGGTTCGAAGGGGCCATAGTGTCTCTGCACAGGAGGCTTTGGGGACCTCCCCTTATTCTTGGTCTTAGATTTGTTCCTGTTGGACTGGTATCCCCTGGTAAGATCATTCAGAGGTTTTACAATCGTTGCATAGTTTTTCACAAATCTGCGGTAGTAGCCACTAAACCCAAGAAAGGTCTTGAGTTCTCTGTAGTTACTTGGACATGGCCATGTAGTGAGTGCTTCTATTTTATCAGGATCAGTACTCACACCCTCTTGGGACACGATGTGACCCACATACTTCACTGAGGTCCTGCAGAACTGGCATTTGTCAATTGAAAGCTTCAAACCATAATCCTCTAACCTATCAAGCACTTTAAGAAGTCTTTCTTCATGCTCCTCCAAGGTTCTTCCAAACACAATCAGGTCATCCAAATAAACTAACACTTGCAGTAAATTCATGTCTCCCACAACTTTCTCCATAAGACGTTGAAATGTGGCAGGTGCTCCAGAAATCCCTTGGGGCATGCGTTCAAACTGATAAAACCCTAATGGGCAGATGAAGGCTGTCTTCTCCTTATCTTCTTCACCCAGAGGGATCTGGTAGTATCCACTCCGAAGATCCAACACAGAGAACCACTGGCTTCCTAGCAAACAGTCTAAGGCATCTTGGACTCGGGGCATTGTGTACTGGTCAACCACAGTACGGCGGTTTAGGGTGCGGTAGTCAATACACATCCGGATTTTCCCATTCTTTTTACGGACCACCACAATGGGTGAGGCGTATGGGCTGCGGGACTCTGTAATGATGCCATTCGCAGCCAGCTCCTGAAGATGTTGTCGCACATCTTCCATCTCGGAGAGGGCAATCCTCCTAGATCTCTCCCTGAAAGGTCGAGAGTCATGTAGTCTGATGTTGTGCTCTACTCCTTTTGCACATCCCACATCCCACTCATGCAATGAGAACACCTTGGCTCTTTCACAAAGTTTCCTCCTCAGGCGATCTTTCCACTCCTCGGACAACGGTGAATCTCCAAAGTCAAACTTTGCTGGGTATATTGTCGGAACTTGAGTCTCACACTGGGGTTTTACAATTGATTCAGGCTCGAAGAGGTCTGCTATCTTTTGTCCTTGCTTCACAACAACATCTCGACTTGTTTCATTAGCAATCAGTATAGTCACCTTTTCCTGGGCTTCAGCAGGTAGGGTTATGACTCCACTGGGGACCAGCACTCCTTCCGGGAGCTCTCCTTCAACTGGCTGCTCTACCATTGCTAATGCCCCTTTACTGCCTTTCAGCCGGGTACTCATGACAAGCACTTCCTGCTCTGTCCTTGCAGGCACTACTAAGGGGGTTGTGCCCATGTACTTCAGCGCCCCAATGGGTAGCTCAGATGTCTCCTTTTTAGCACCCTCAATCTTCCTATAGGCTTCAGCACAAAGCGTATGGATCATCAGAGTATTCAGGTACTGGTCCCCAGCCCGTCGTCTGCAGTAATCCGCGAGCACCTTGAAGAGACTGGAGTTGGTCCCTATCAGCACAGACACATCAGAGGTCCCTTTAGGGTCAGGGCATATTAATGCAGCTGTGTCCACCTCTTCTCTTACCCCAGCAACCTCCTCTGGGAATTCCAGGTGCACTATGACATACCCTTGGTAGGGGTATTCATCCATGCTGAGGCCACACAGACCAACGCCAGTCAGTGGCTGTATAGGCAGGTGCCTAAGCATCTGTTGGTAGAATGACTGAAATATAATAGTCACTTGAGATCCAGTGTCAAGCACGGCTTTACACTCCGCCCCTTCAATCTTCACCATGACCTCTGCTCGAGGCCCTATCAGTCCTGCGGGGATCCCAGCTGGACGGTCGTTTCTGGGGGAACCTTCAACTCCTGCAGGCCTGGGTGGTCCCCGTCCCCGGACTCTCTGGCAGCTACCGGATCTCTCCCAACTGATCCTCAGCTTTCCATACACCAAGGAGGGGTTTTCTTCATTATGGCACTTGCCAGCACTGTGTCCGTCCTGCCCACATCGGTAGCAGAAGAATTGTCCTTTCCCCCTTCGCCCAGGTGGGATGGTGGCTCTAAATGCTGACTTCTCCATCGCCACAGTCAGAGGCGCCTTATTCCTGGAAGTCTTAGCTCGGTCAATGGTGCTTTGCAGTTCAGCTATCCGTTCTGTCAGGACCTGCATTTGTTGGGCAAGTTCCTCTGTGGTGCTCACCATCAGTACACTGGCCGTTTGCAGTGGTGTTGTGCCGGCTGGCTCCAATGTTTGGGCTTCCCAAAACTCGCTGGCAGCCTGCCTTTCTTCCTCTTCTCTGACCTCCTTTATCAGCTGGGAATAACTTGGGGGATGTTCCCGTCGTTCTCTTAGCCGGAGATGGAGTAGAATCGGGTTCTGATACTGAGCTCCTCTTACAATTTGAGCCAGTCTGGTCCGATCCATCTGTTCAGCAGTCACTGCTCCCCTCATGACAGCTCTCTGAAGCAGTCTCTCCAGCCTCTGTATATAGGCTGAAATCTTCTCGCCAATTTGCTGTCGGGAATTAAGGAACTTACAGTAACTGTCTTCAGGGCCCTCTACGCTCCCAAAGGTATGATCAAGGGCCTCTAGGCAGTCCTTCACACTGACCCCAGGGTCAATGAGCTTCAGGGTGCGAATCACATCTAATGCTGGGCCACTAAGGCTCTCTATTAGACATCTTCGCTTTTCTGCATCAGGTACGGCCCACTCCTGCAGCATTTCAGTGGTATGCTCCAACCAGGGTTCGAACTCCTCTGCCCCAGCAAATAATCTTAACTCACGACGAGAGTTTAACATAGCCTGGGACAGCACAACCTTTTCCAATATTTGCCCCAGTGCTTTTGCCCAATCATTGGCTGAGGCTGCGGCCCCTGAGCTAGAGGCTGCAGGGCCGGGGCCCAACAAACCTGACATATTAGCCATTATACAAACAGTAATTTCCTCAAAATATAACCACAATTGTTTCCCAATGCAGTGGAACACTCAACAGGTGCTTGCGAGGGGTACTGACCCAGGGAATCCCGGACAAGCCCCCAAAAATGTAACCCTTCTGCCCATCTAAGTTGGCAGCAACAAGGGCCGGGTTCTGTATCTAGGGGTTCCGTTCAATAACACAATGCAAAACCGGCTCGAGCCCCCACCCAGTGACCTGGGACAATTACATACCACCCCCTGGGTGCCTCTAAGGGGCAATACTTCCCCTCTCGCAAGCACGGAGTCTGAGTGTAGCAGAAAATGTTTAATAACATGAGGTAAACGACATCAGCATAAAATTGGAAAAACACCACAAACAGGATTCACAACACAAACCATGAGCAAAACCCACCCCAGCAAATTGGGCTGTGTCCTTTTCCCTTTGGTTCTTGAATCCAGCAACCCAAAAATCACCCAGAGTCCCCCAAGTCCAACAGCCCCAAAGTCTCTTGGGTCCAGCAACCACCCAAAGTCCCAAAAGTCCAACAACCCCCAAAGTCTCTGTCCCTGATCAGTGCAGCCCCAGAGTCAAAGGGGGGGGGCGCACGCAGGGTGTTAAGGGGCACCTTACGTGATCCGAGGCTGGCCAGCCGTCTGTTTCTCCGTGGGGGTTCCGCCGCAGCCTTTACCACGAGCCAGTCCACTTTCCTGCCATCCCACGAACTGCTCCGCTCTACAAGCTGCTCCGCTCCGCTCACCGACCTGTGAGCCGTTCCAGCCGTCCCCGCAAACAGCTCTGCTCGCCGTTCCTTGGGCCGCTCCAACCGGCCCCGCAAGGCTCCGCACCGCTCGCTGCTCCTCCAGTCGTCCCCACAAATTGCTCCACCAGCTGCTGAGCAATATAGCTTCAGGCTCCCCCACTAGTTAACACAGCACTCAGTGATCTCAGCTCTTAATAACATCAGCTCTTTTGTGATTTCAGCTCTTAGCGATTTCAGCTCATAGTATAGTAGGGGAGCCCCAGTGCTGGTGCACCATTGGCCCAAAGTGAATTCAGCTCAGCAGCCTGTAACTAGACTCCTAAGGGAATCAAAGTTAGCTCTGACATTCAACAGTGGAGAGAGGAGGCAGTGCAATTGGTGTTTGAAACCCTCAGAGGGGGCCCATACCATCAGGTACAAATACCTGTCCCCATCCTCTCTCAATTCACTGGGTTTTGTAACCCATGCCCCTTGACAAGCAACTGCTACTTAGGTAATGGTGACGGATTCACTCAGTCCTTCTGTCATACAACAGTTCCACTGGCCTTGATTCACAGAATCAGGGTAACAAAACTTTATTCTTCCTGCCCCAATAACAGAGAAACTGGGGATCCCACACCAGCCAAAGTAACCACTTTTGGTTGCTGTGGGCTCATGCTAGGCGTGTGGGTGTGCCTATGCAAACGAGATCCGCCCCTGGAGTTCTTTTCCACACTCGCCATAATTCACCACCAGATGTCAGGGTAGAGCTCATCCTGACTCTGCTTACAATAGTTTAGTTATATAATATAGACTTAGAGAGAGACCCCTTCTAAAAAAACGTTAAAATGTATTACCGGCACGCAAAACCTTAAATTAAAGTGAATAAATGAAAACTCAGCACACCACTTCTGAAAGGTTGCCTACCCCTGTCCTGACCAGTGCAGAGCACACACAAGGAGCCAGATGACCTTAAATTTGAACCTTAAACCATCCACTGAAATTTTGCCAGGCCAAAATTGTTACCTATGAAATATTTTAAGGGACTGAGTTTGGCGCCTTTTCTGATTGCTTGGGGTATGTCTACACTACAAAATTAGGTCGGATTTATAGAAGCCGGTTTTATAGAAACCGGTTGTATGCAGCCGATTGTGTGTGTCCCCACATAAAATGCTCTAAGTGCATGAAGTCGGTGGACCGCGTCCACAGTACCGAGGCTAGCGTCGACTTCCGGCGCATTGCACTATGGTACCTATCCCACAGTTCCCGGAGTCTCCGGCGCCCATTGGAATTATAGGTTGAGATCGCAATGCCCGAATGATGCAAAGCAGTGCCGCGAGGGGTTCTGGGTACATTGCGTCAGGCCCCTCCCCCGCCGTCACAGCAACGGCAGACAATAGATTCGCGCCTTTTTACCTGGGTTACCTGTGCAGACAACATACCACGCCAAGCATTGAGCCCGCTCAGCTCAGCTCACCGTCACCATATGTCTTCCGGGTGCCGGCAAACGTGGGACTGCATTGCTAAACAGCAGCAGCAGCTTACTGCCTTTTGGCGGTAGACGGTGCAGCATGACTGGTAGCCTTCATTGGCGATCTGGGTGCTGGCAGCCGTGGGGCTGCATTGCACCAGCCCCTTGCCTTTTGGTAGAAGATGGTTTATTACGACTGGTATCCGTCGTCGTCGTACTGCAGTGGCTGTCAATCATGGGCACCCGGGCAGACAATGATGGTTATCAGTCGTAGTATGCTATTTTCTGCCAGGCGCCCTGTTGGCTCATTGCACGTTAGCAGGGTCGTAGCATGCTATTTTCTGCCAAGTGCCCAGTATTGTCTGCTAAGCACCCAGAAGAGGCCGATGGCGATCTGGGTGCTGGCAGACATGGGGCTGGCAGACGTGGGGCTAGATTGCTACACAGCAGCAACCCCTTGCCTTCTGGGCAGTAGATAGCATATTACGATTGGTATCCATCATTGTCATATTGCAGTGGGAATCAGATGGTGCAATAGACCTGAAGGCTTACTGCCAAGCGCCCAGTATTTGCTGCCAAGCACCCAGAAAATGCCAAGGGCTATCAGTCATGCTGCACCGTCGTCTTAAGATGTAAAAAATAGATTTATTCTGGATTCATTTGCTTCCCCCCTCCCTCCTGCTAAACCCAGGCTTTTGAGTTCAATCTTTGGGGGGGGGGCATTCTGTGTGACAGTTGTTTGTGTTTCTCCCTGATGCAAAGCCACCTTTCTTGATTTTAATTCCCTGTACCTGTATGCCATGTCGTCACTCGCCCCTCCCTCCCTCCCTCTCTCTCTCCCTCCCTTCTTCCCCTGGTCCGTCAGATACTACTTTCGCGCCTTTTTTCAGACCAGACGCCATAGCCAGCACTAGGATCATGGAGCCCGCTCAGATCACCGCGGCAATTATGAGCACTATGAACACCACGCGCATTGTCCTGGAGTATATGCAGAGCCTCCTGGACATGCCAAAGCCAAACCAGGACCAGCTGAGGAGGAGGCGATTGCAGCGCGGCGACGAGAGTGATGAGGAAATTGACATGGACCTCTCACAAGGCACAGGCCCCAGCAATGTGGAAATCATGGTGTTACTGGGGCAGGTTCATGCCGTGGACCGCCGATTCTGGGCCCAGGAAACAAGCACAGACTGGTGGGACCGCATCGTGTTGCAGGTCTGGGACGATGCCCAGTGGCTGCGAAACTTTCGCATGCGTAAGGGCACTTTCATGGAACTTTGTGACTTGCTTTCCCCTGCCCTGAAGCGCCAGAATACCAGGATGAGAGCAGCCCTCACAGTGGAGAAGCGAGTGGCGATAGCCCTGTGGAAGCTTGCAACGCCAGACAGCTACCGGTCAGTCGGGAATCAATTTGGAGTGGGCAAATCTACTGTGAGGGCTGCTGTGATCCAAGTTGCCAGGGCAATGAGAGACCTGGTGATATCAAGGGTAGTGACTCTGGGAAACGTGCAGGCCATAGTGGATGGCTTTGCTGCAATGGGATTCCCAAACTGTGGTGGGGCGATAGACGGAACCCATATCCCTATCTTGGCACCGGCGCACCAAGCCACCGAGTACATAAACCGCAAGGGGTACTTTTCAATGCTGCTGCAAGCCCTGGTGGATCACAAGGGACGTTTCACCGACATCAACGTGGGCTGGCCGGGAAGGGTACATGATGCTCGCGTCTTCAGGCAGTCTCTTCTGTTTCGAAAGCTGGAGGAAGGGACTTTCTTCCCGGACCAGAAAATAACCGTTGGGGATGTTGAAATGCCTATCGTTATCCTTGGGGACCCAGCCTACCCCTTAATGCCATGGCTCATGAAGCCGTACACAGGCAGCCTGGACAGTAGTCAGGACCTGTTCAACTACAGGCTGAGCAAGTGCCGAATGGTGGTGGAATGTGCATTTGGACGTTTAAAAGCGCGCTGGCACAGCTTACTGACTCGCTCAGACCTTAGCGAAAAGAATATCCCCATTGTTATTGCTGCTTGCTGTGCGCTCCACAATATCTGTGAAAGTAAGGGGGAGACATTTATGGCGGGGTGGGAGGTTGAGGCAAATCGCCTGGCCACTGATTACGCGCAGCCAGACACCAGGGCGGTTAGAGGAGCACAGCAGGGCGCGGTGCGCATCAGAGAAGCGTTGAAAACCAGTTTTGTGACTGGCCAGGCTACGGAGTGAAACTTCTGTTTGTTTCTCCTTGATGAACCCTCCGCCCCTCCCCCCCCACCCGGTTAAATCTACTTCCCTGCAAACCAACCACCCCACCCTCCCCTACTACCCTCCCCCCTTCGAGCACCACTTGCAGAGGCAATAAAGTCATTGTTACTTCACATTCATGAATTCTTTATTAATTCAGCACACAACTAGGGGGATAATTGCAAAGGTAGGCCTGGATGGGTGGGGGAGGAGGGAAGGAAAAAGACACAGTGAACTTTAAAACTTATTGCACTGGAAATCATCTAGGCTGGAGTGATTGGGTGGCCGGAGGCCCCCCCACCGTGTTCTTGGGCGTCTGGGTGAGGAGGCAATGGGACTTGGGGAGGAGGGCTGTTGGTTACAGAGGGGCTGTAGCGGCGGTCTCTGCTCCTGCTGCCTTTCCTGCAGCTCAACCATACGCAGGAGCATATCACTTTGATGCTCCAGCAGCCGGAGCATCGACTCTTGCTTTCTGAGTACAAGTTGACGCCACCTCTCCTCTTCAGCCCACGTTTCAGCACGCAACTTCTCCTCTTGAGCACGCAACTTCTCCTCTTCAGCCCGCGATTCAGCACGCCACCTCTCCTCTCGCTCATATTGGGCTTTTTTAAAATCAGTCATTGACTGCCTCCACGCATTCTGCTGTGCTCTGTCAGCGTGGGAGGCAGTCTGTAGTTCAGTAAACATTTCGTCACGCATCCTTCGCTTCCTTCTTCGAATATTCACTAGCCTCTGCGAAGGAGTAAGATTTGCAGCTGGTGGAGAAGGGAGAGGTTGTTAAAAAAGATACATTTTAGAGAACAATGGGTAGACTCTTTCACGTTAGATTTTGCTGTTCACAACATCACACAGCACATGTGCTTTCGTTACAAGGTCGCATTTTTCCTCTTATATTGAGAGTCTCCTGGTTTGGTGTGAGAGATCACTCACGCAGTGCCAGGACACAGATTTCAGCTTGCAGGCAGTCATGGTAAGACATACAGTCTTTGGGCTTTTTTAACCTTCTTAACATGTGGGGATGGTTTCAAACAGTACTGCTCTCATTTCCCATACCAAGCACCCGTTTGGTTGGCCATTTAAAATGGGTTTCCAATGTAAAAGGAGGGGCTGCGATTTCAGGTTTAACATGCAGCACAAACCCAACTAACTCCCCTACCCCACACACCCAATTCTCTGGGATGGTCACTTCACCCCTCCCCCCCACCGCGTGGTTAACAGCGGGGAATATTTCTGTTCAGCAGAGCAGGAAGGGGCACCTCTGAATGTCCCCTTAATAAAATCGCCCCATTTCAACCAGGTGACCGTGAATGATATCACTCTCCTGAGGATAACAAAGAGCGATAAGGAATGGATGTTGTCTGCATGCCAGCAAACACCGGGACCATACGCTGCCATGCTTTGTTATGCAATGATTCCAGACTACGTGCTACTGGCCTGGCGTGGTAAAGTGTCCTACCATGGCGGACGGGATAAGGCAGCCCTCCCCCGAAACCTTTTGCAAAGGCTTTGGGAGTACATGAAGGAGAGCTTTCTGGAGATGTCCCTGGAGGATTTCCGCTCCATCCCCATACACGTTAACAGACTTTTCCAGTAGCTGTACTGGCCGCGATTGCCAGGGCAAATTAATCATTAATCATTAAACACGCTTGTTTTTAAACCATGTGTAATATTTACAAATGTAACCCTTCTGCCCATCTAGTTGGCAGCAACAAGGGCCGGGTTCTGTATCTAGGGGTTCAGTTTCAATAACACAATGCAAAACCGGCTCGAGCCCCCACCCAGTGACCTGGGACAATTACATACCACCCCCCCTGGGTACCTCTAAGAGGCAATACTTCCCCTCTCGCAAGCACGGAGTCGGAGTGTAGCAGAAAATGTTTAATAACATGAGGTAAACGACATCAGCATAAAATTGAAAAAAACACCACAAACAGGATTCACAACACAAACCATGAGCAAAACCCACCCCAGCAAATTGGGCTGTGTCCTTTCCCTTTGGTTCTTGAATCCAGCAAACCAAAAATCACCCAGAGTCCCCAAAGTCCAACAACCCCCAAAGTCTCTGTCCCTGGTCAGTACAGTCCCAGAGTAAAAGGGGGGGGGGGCACGCAGGGTGTTAAGGGGCACCTTACGTGATCCGAGGCTGGCCAGCCGTCTGTTTCTCCGTGGGGGTTCCGCCACAGCCTTTACCACGAGCCAGTCCACTTTCCTGCCATCCCACAAACTGCTCCGCTCCGCTCCGCTCACCGACCTGTGAGCCGTTCCAGCCGTCCCCGCAAACAGCTCCGCTCGCCGTTCCTTAGGCCACTCCAACCGGCCCCGCAAGGCTCCACGCCGCTCGCTGCTCCTCCAGTCGTCCCCACAAATTGCTCCGCCAGCTGCTGAGCAATATAGCTTCAGGCTCCCCCACTAGTTAACACAGCACTCAGTGATTTCAGCTCTTAATAACGTCAGCTCTTTTGTGATTTCAGCTCTTAATAACATCAGCTCTTTTGTGATTTCAGCTCTTAGTGATTTCAGCTCATAGTATAGTAGG
The DNA here is from genome assembly GCF_002925995.2 of Terrapene triunguis. Taxonomy (NCBI): domain Eukaryota; kingdom Metazoa; phylum Chordata; order Testudines; family Emydidae; genus Terrapene; species Terrapene triunguis. The sequence goes on from NW_020693974.1 coordinate 12,606, forward strand.
GGAGCCCCAGTGCTGGTGCACCATTGGCCCAAAGTGAATTCAGCTCCGCAGCCTGTAACTAGACTCCTAAGGGAATCAAAGTTAGCTCTGACATTCAACAGTGGAGAGAGGAGGCGGTGCAATTGGTGTTTCAAACCCTCAGAGGGGGCCCATACCATCAGGTACAAATACCTGTCCCCATCCTCTCTCAATTCACTGGGTTTTGTAACCCATGCCCCTTGTCAAGCAAGTGCTACTTAGGTAATGGTGAGGGACTCACTCAGTCCTTCTGTCATACAACAGTTCCACTGGCCTTGATTCACAGAATCAGGGTAACAAAACTTTATTCTTCCTGCCCCAATAACAGAGAAACTGGGGATCCCACACCAGCCAAAGTAACCACTTTTGGTTGCTGTGGGCTCATGCTAGGCGTGTGGGTGTGCCTATGCAAACGAGATCCGCCCCTGGAGTTCTTTTCCACACTCGCCATAATTCACCACCAGATGTCAGGGTAGAGCTCATCCTGACTCTGCTTACATCCTCCCCCCAGCCGAGAATTTGTCGTCCCGACAAATCACACTCCCTATTATACCAACTCACTGGTTCCCTCCAAAGGGCCTCAGATAGCCCACTTTAGCTTCCACAAGCCTGTGTGCTAAACATATTGGTTCCTCACTAGTCACCCCAGGTGCATCATAAGTCAACCGTTTTACTGGCCTTATTAACCTGTCTCGTCTATGGAGAATCTCTGTTGCCGTGGTAGGGGGGACAGCCTCTTGAACGATGGATGGAGAGGTTTCCTTTGAGGGCCCCTCAGCTATTGGTATAGGCTCCTGCATTTCTAGTTCTAACAGTGGAGGGTCCAAGGTGCCCAGGACATCCTCCACCTGTATGTCTCCACTGTCCAATAACCTGGGTGTGTCATCACATGGGGGTCCCACCAGTGGCTCAGGGGTGTCAGGAATGGGCCTAAATACTTCTGCCATGGGGTTTAGGGCGGAAGAGGAGGAGCTCTCTTTTGATTCAGCTGATCGAGACTGAAATCTTGTCTCCATCCCAGGATACACCATGGTTGTGTCTTCCTCCTCAGACTCACTCTCGGATGTGCTGCATGGGGGTAGGTTAGCTGCAGGGGGCTGGCTGTCCACGTTGGTGGGCGGCTTTGGTCCAGCACCTTCATTCTGCCCAGTTGCCCTGTTGTGGCCCATCTCATACGGGGTGCCTACCAATTCCCCCACCGGGAGCAAAAGGTTTCTATGCACTGTCTTTGTCTGCCCTGGACCTTCTTCAGGTTTGATCTTGTAGACCGGCAGGTCTCCCAGCTTTTCCATCACCAAGTAAGGTATTGCCTTCCATCTGTCAGCTATCTTGTGTTTGCCAGCAATACCCAAATTTCGCAGCAGGACTCTGTCCCCCGGCTGGAGCTCTTGCGGACGTACCCTAGCATCATATCGATGTTTGTTCCGGTCTGCGTTCTTCCGAGCCGCAGATGTAGCTAAGTGATAAGCATCCCGCAGCTTTTCTCTTAGTCGGGATACATATTGCTGATGAGTTTCATAGCTATCTCCATCCTCTGATACACCAAAGCACAGGTCTATGGGTAATCTTGGTTCTCGCCCAAACATTAAGAGATATGGGGTGACTCCTGTAGCATCATTCTTTGTGGCATTGTAGGCGTGCACTAGAAATGCGACATGTTGGCTCCAGGTTGCCTTCTGCTCTGGCCGCAAAGTCCCCAACATATCTAATAGGGTTCGGTTGAACCTCTCTGGCTGTGGATCACCTTGAGGGTGATAAGGCGTTGTCCTAGACTTTTTAATTCCCGCTATCCTCAGCACCTCCTTCAGAAGGTGACTCTCAAAGTCCCGCCCCTGATCCGAGTGTATCCGGGCTGGAAATCCATAAACTGAGAAATATTTCTCCCACAGTACTCGAGCAACAGTGGTGGCCCTCTGATCACGAGTGGGATATGCCTGCGCATATCGCGTATAATGGTCAGTCACTACTAGAATGTTCCCAATATTTCTCTTGTCTACTTCTAAAGACAAGAAATCAATGCATACCAGCTCCAGAGGTTTGTTGCTGGTGATGTTCTTCAGATATGCAGCCCTCGTGGGCAGAGTTTTCCTTTGAACACATCGAGCGCAGGTCTCACATTTCCTGCGAACATCTTCAGCCATCCGAGGCCAATAGAACCTACTACGAATAAGTTCCAGGGTCCTCTCCATCCCTAAATGTCCAAAGTCATCATGCAGGGCCCTCATGGCCAGGGCTCTGTACTCTTTTGGCAGCACTAGCTGTGCCCGTTGCTTTTGTAAAGGGTCTGTGGTCACTCGGTGTAGCACTCCCTGAATCAGTTTCAGTTTGGTCCATTCTCTCAATAGTAGTTTACCCTCCGGGTTAGGTGGGACAACCACAGCTGGGCTTCGCCCCTCCCTTTTGGCAAGTAGTGTATCACGAATGTCAATATCTTGCAGCTGGGCTTCCTGCCAGTCAGCCGCATTGAGCATGGGCAAAGGAGATTGGTCCAACGCAATATAGTTCACTGAAGCAGAAGGCACGCATTCAGGGGGCAGGCCCAAAGCTTCTGCAGCACATCCATGAAGACTTTCATGGGATTCTGGCTCCCGGCGACTCACACTGCAAATAGCCCTCACTCCATCTGTGGGTATCACAGCAACTCCTGGTGCCTGTGGACGCCTGGACAATGCATCTGCATCTACATTGCTTCTCCCTGATCGGTATTGAATGCTGAAGTCATAGCTAGCCAAAGCGGCCACCCATCTTTGCCCTGTAGCATCCAGCTTAGCACTTGTTAACACATAGGTCAGTGGGTTGTTGTCTGTCCACACCTGGAACTGAGCACCATATAAGTAGTCTCGAAATTTCTCAGTGATGGCCCATTTCAAGGCCAAGAACTCCAGCTTGTGGGTGGGATAGCGAGTTTCACTATCAGACAGTCCTCGGCTGGCAAAGGCTACAGGTTTACGTTTTCCTTCCACTTCCTGGTACAGTACTGCTCCCAGACCCTCCAAACTGGCATCAGTATGCAGGATAAATGGTTTGCTTGGGTCAGCAAATACTAGGACTGGAGCATGAGTTAGGCAAGTAATGATTTCTCGAAAAGCCCTTTCACATCTCTCATCCCACCGTGGCCCAAATGGTTCGAAGGGGCCATAGTGTCTCTGCACAGGAGGCTTTGGGGACCTCCCCTTATTCTTGGTCTTAGATTTGTTCCTGTTGGACTGGTATCCCCTGGTAAGATCATTCAGAGGTTTTACAATCGTTGCATAGTTTTTCACAAATCTGCGGTAGTAGCCACTAAACCCAAGAAAGGTCTTGAGTTCTCTGTAGTTACTTGGACATGGCCATGTAGTGAGTGCTTCTATTTTATCAGGATCAGTACTCACACCCTCTTGGGACACGATGTGACCCACATACTTCACTGAGGTCCTGCAGAACTGGCATTTGTCAATTGAAAGCTTCAAACCATAATCCTCTAACCTATCAAGCACTTTAAGAAGTCTTTCTTCATGCTCCTCCAAGGTTCTTCCAAACACAATCAGGTCATCCAAATAAACTAACACTTGCAGTAAATTCATGTCTCCCACAACTTTCTCCATAAGACGTTGAAATGTGGCAGGTGCTCCAGAAATCCCTTGGGGCATGCGTTCAAACTGATAAAACCCTAATGGGCAGATGAAGGCTGTCTTCTCCTTATCTTCTTCACCCAGAGGGATCTGGTAGTATCCACTCCGAAGATCCAACACAGAGAACCACTGGCTTCCTAGCAAACAGTCTAAGGCATCTTGGACTCGGGGCATTGTGTACTGGTCAACCACAGTACGGCGGTTTAGGGTGCGGTAGTCAATACACATCCGGATTTTCCCATTCTTTTTACGGACCACCACAATGGGTGAGGCGTATGGGCTGCGGGACTCTGTAATGATGCCATTCGCAGCCAGCTCCTGAAGATGTTGTCGCACATCTTCCATCTCGGAGAGGGCAATCCTCCTAGATCTCTCCCTGAAAGGTCGAGAGTCATGTAGTCTGATGTTGTGCTCTACTCCTTTTGCACATCCCACATCCCACTCATGCAATGAGAACACCTTGGCTCTTTCACAAAGTTTCCTCCTCAGGCGATCTTTCCACTCCTCGGACAACGGTGAATCTCCAAAGTCAAACTTTGCTGGGTATATTGTCGGAACTTGAGTCTCACACTGGGGTTTTACAATTGATTCAGGCTCGAAGAGGTCTGCTATCTTTTGTCCTTGCTTCACAACAACATCTCGACTTGTTTCATTAGCAATCAGTATAGTCACCTTTTCCTGGGCTTCAGCAGGTAGGGTTATGACTCCACTGGGGACCAGCACTCCTTCCGGGAGCTCTCCTTCAACTGGCTGCTCTACCATTGCTAATGCCCCTTTACTGCCTTTCAGCCGGGTACTCATGACAAGCACTTCCTGCTCTGTCCTTGCAGGCACTACTAAGGGGGTTGTGCCCATGTACTTCAGCGCCCCAATGGGTAGCTCAGATGTCTCCTTTTTAGCACCCTCAATCTTCCTATAGGCTTCAGCACAAAGCGTATGGATCATCAGAGTATTCAGGTACTGGTCCCCAGCCCGTCGTCTGCAGTAATCCGCGAGCACCTTGAAGAGACTGGAGTTGGTCCCTATCAGCACAGACACATCAGAGGTCCCTTTAGGGTCAGGGCATATTAATGCAGCTGTGTCCACCTCTTCTCTTACCCCAGCAACCTCCTCTGGGAATTCCAGGTGCACTATGACATACCCTTGGTAGGGGTATTCATCCATGCTGAGGCCACACAGACCAACGCCAGTCAGTGGCTGTATAGGCAGGTGCCTAAGCATCTGTTGGTAGAATGACTGAAATATAATAGTCACTTGAGATCCAGTGTCAAGCACGGCTTTACACTCCGCCCCTTCAATCTTCACCATGACCTCTGCTCGAGGCCCTATCAGTCCTGCGGGGATCCCAGCTGGACGGTCGTTTCTGGGGGAACCTTCAACTCCTGCAGGCCTGGGTGGTCCCCGTCCCCGGACTCTCTGGCAGCTACCGGATCTCTCCCAACTGATCCTCAGCTTTCCATACACCAAGGAGGGGTTTTCTTCATTATGGCACTTGCCAGCACTGTGTCCGTCCTGCCCACATCGGTAGCAGAAGAATTGTCCTTTCCCCCTTCGCCCAGGTGGGATGGTGGCTCTAAATGCTGACTTCTCCATCGCCACAGTCAGAGGCGCCTTATTCCTGGAAGTCTTAGCTCGGTCAATGGTGCTTTGCAGTTCAGCTATCCGTTCTGTCAGGACCTGCATTTGTTGGGCAAGTTCCTCTGTGGTGCTCACCATCAGTACACTGGCCGTTTGCAGTGGTGTTGTGCCGGCTGGCTCCAATGTTTGGGCTTCCCAAAACTCGCTGGCAGCCTGCCTTTCTTCCTCTTCTCTGACCTCCTTTATCAGCTGGGAATAACTTGGGGGATGTTCCCGTCGTTCTCTTAGCCGGAGATGGAGTAGAATCGGGTTCTGATACTGAGCTCCTCTTACAATTTGAGCCAGTCTGGTCCGATCCATCTGTTCAGCAGTCACTGCTCCCCTCATGACAGCTCTCTGAAGCAGTCTCTCCAGCCTCTGTATATAGGCTGAAATCTTCTCGCCAATTTGCTGTCGGGAATTAAGGAACTTACAGTAACTGTCTTCAGGGCCCTCTACGCTCCCAAAGGTATGATCAAGGGCCTCTAGGCAGTCCTTCACACTGACCCCAGGGTCAATGAGCTTCAGGGTGCGAATCACATCTAATGCTGGGCCACTAAGGCTCTCTATTAGACATCTTCGCTTTTCTGCATCAGGTACGGCCCACTCCTGCAGCATTTCAGTGGTATGCTCCAACCAGGGTTCGAACTCCTCTGCCCCAGCAAATAATCTTAACTCACGACGAGAGTTTAACATAGCCTGGGACAGCACAACCTTTTCCAATATTTGCCCCAGTGCTTTTGCCCAATCATTGGCTGAGGCTGCGGCCCCTGAGCTAGAGGCTGCAGGGCCGGGGCCCAACAAACCTGACATATTAGCCATTATACAAACAGTAATTTCCTCAAAATATAACCACAATTGTTTCCCAATGCAGTGGAACACTCAACAGGTGCTTGCGAGGGGTACTGACCCAGGGAATCCCGGACAAGCCCCC
>NW_020693975.1:0-4930 GCF_002925995.2 Terrapene triunguis
ATTCTCACCAGCAACCACGCACCGCACCATAACAACTCTAACTCAGGCCTGGTCTACACTAGGCTTTTATGTCGACTTTAGCGCCGTTATATCGAATTAACCCTGCACCCGTCCACACCAGGAAGCCATTTAGTTCGACATAAAGCTCTCTTTAAATCGATTTCTGTAATCCTCCCCAACGAGAGGAGTAGCGCTAAATTCGACATGGCCATATCGAATTAGGCTAGGTGTGGATGCAAATCGACGGTAATAGCTCCGGGAGCTATCCCACAGTGCACCACACTGTTGACGCTCTGGACAGCAGTCCGAGCTTGGATGCTCTGACCAGCCACACAGGAAAAGCCCCGGGAAAATTTGAATTCCTTTTCCTGTCTGGGCAGTTTGAATCTCAGTTCCTGTTTGGACATCGAGGTGAGCTCAGCAGCAGTGGCAACGATGCAGAGCTCTGCAGCAGAGATGGCCGTGCAATCTAATAGAAAGAGGGCCCCAGCATGGACTGATCGGGAAGTCTTGGATCTCATCGCAGTGTGGGGCGATGAGTCCGTGCTTTCAGAGCTGCGCTCCAAAAGAAGGAATGCTAAGATCTACGAGAAGATCTCCAAAGCCATGGCAGAGAGAGGCTACAGCTGGGATGCAACGCAGTGCCGCGTGGAAATCAAGGAGCTGAGACAAGGCTACCAGAAGACCAAAGAGGCAAACGGACGCTCCGGATCCCAGCCCCACACATCCCGTTTCTATGAGGCACTGCATTCCATCCTTGCTGGGGCCGCCACCACTACCCCACCACTGACCGTGGACTCTGAGGATGGGATATTGTCCACGGCCGGTTCCTCGGACATGTTAGCGGACGGGGAAGATAAGGAAGGAGATGAGGAGGACGAGGCAGTCGACAGCGCTTACCAAGCTGATTTCCCCGACAGCCAGGAGCTCTTCATCACCCTTACAGAGATCCCCTACCAACCCTCCCCAGCATGTAACCTGGACACAGATTCAGGCGAAGGATCAAGCGGTAAGTGCTTTAAACATATTAACCTTTATTTTTTACAAAACTTGAATATTAATACTAAGAACAATCTGTGAATCATGATTTCTTCCCCCTGGGCTCTTAAGTAATCAGTAACAACTATTTAAAAAAAAATCAAACAGTGTCCGGTTGTGCATGATTGTGCTGCCCAAGCTGCTCCACTCTTTAGTGCCTGCTACTGCAGCTATATTAGAATCCTGTCTATATGTCCGGGGATAGAGCAGTAGTCCTCCACGGACATCTCCACAAAGCTCTGCTGCAGGTAATGGGATAGCCTGTTCATCAGGTTCCTGGGGAGAGCGGCTTTACTTGGTCCTCCGAAGTAGGAGACGTTCCCGCGCCAGGAGACAAGCAGGTACTCCGGTATCATTGCCTTGCATAGCATGGCGGCATAGGGCCCCGGTCTCTGCAGGCTTTCTCGAAGCATCCGTTGGATCTCGGTGTCCGGGATCCTCATGAGAGTTATGTCGCTCATGATGACCTGCTTTGAATTAGGTAGGGGACTGTTAGTATTGGGACTGCTTGCAACAAGTTCCTTTACAGAACTGTGACCGCTGGTTTACAGCCACGCGGTGGGGGCGGGAGAGGGGCAGCATACAGGGATCTTTCCCTGGCTCATCCGCGAGGGGGTGGGACAGGGCCAGAGTTCCTGCTTGGCCGATTGCTGGCAGCACAGACTGGCAGTGCTTTCAATGTGAAAGGAGGCCAGTGGTACTCCTACAGTTTTAAGCAGCCACAAGTCTACGGCTTACCATGTTTGCCTGCTACAGAGAGTACCGTGTCCTGCCCCGCTTCCCAGATCGGCAGTGCAAAAGCCCAGGCACTGAAGGCGAGGTTCGAAAATTCGACCTTGTCCTGAGTGCGCATGTGATAGGTGTGGTTCATGGTCTTGTTCACAGAGAAAAACTATGTTCTTGATTCACAACCACATTTTTCTTTCGGAGGAATTCACTGCCTTTTCCTCATTCCCACAGCCACATCTGCAACTGTCTCCCAACCCAGCTTGGCATCACACTCCCAGAGGCTAGCGCACATTAGGCGGAGAAAGAAGAAGACGCGAGAGGACATGTTCTCAGAACTAATGGGCTGCTCCTGAGCCCAGGCAGCACAGCAGAACCAGTGGAGGGAGAATTTGTCACAAATGCACCGGACACACATGGAACGTGAGGAGAGGTGGTGGGCAGGAAGACCAGCAGGCGACTCAAACGCTGCTTGGACTTCTGAGGGAGCAAACGGACACGCTCCGGCGCCTTGTTGATGTTCTGCAGGAACGGAGGCAGGAGGACAGAGCCCCGCTGCAGTCTATCAGGAACCGCAGTCCCCCGCCACCAAGTCCCATACCCCCCCTCTCCCAAAGTCCAAAGAAGGAGGGGTGGCAGAGTCCGTGAAAACTCTCACTCCACCCCTGCAGACTGCTCAAGCACCAGAAGGCTGTCATTCCCCAAAATTTGAAAAGTCCTTTCCTGACCGCCTCACCCAAGCCCCCGTCCGACTTTCACCCCCCAGTTTCCTGTCTGGTTGTTAAGAAAAAATATGTTTCTGTTCATTACTGTTTCAGTCAGGTTCTTTTGAGGGAGAGTCTGTCTGGAGGGGGGGAAGGGGCTTGGTAATTGGACAGGACAGTGACCTTTAGCAGGGTACAGAGGCGGTGTCAGGTCCAGCATTAGGACACATACACAGTGCAGTCACTGGTTACCCTGGTCAGTCTGGGAGGTGTTTTTCATGTTCTGGGGGAGGAGGGTTGCTCTGTGACTTTGTGGCGGGGGAGGGCAGTTACAGATCTTATGCAGCGGTCCTTATCCTGGATCACAGATCCACGCAGCAGGGGATCTGTAACCCTACCCCCCCTGCCAGAAAGTCACATAGCCGACACATACATGCAGTCCCCCCCAGGAGTGCTGGCAGGCTCCATTGAAATAACCAGTCCACCAGTGCGGAGCCTGTCATTCCGGGAGTTTAGAAGCATCATTTGCATCAGAACATTGAACCCGCCCCCCACCACAGTCTGCGTCCCCGGTTTAAAATATTCCCGCGAAAACAGCAACACAGACAACGGTGTTCATTAACAAAATCGAAATGATTTTATTTTTTGGGAAGGGGAAGGGGGTGAAGGGGGTATGTAACTGGAGAGGATAGTCAAAATGAACTGGGTAAAGAAACGGGGGCAGGTTCAGCTTTTCTGTCCACAAACTGAAAAGTCACTGGTTGCCCTGCTCACTCAGGAACCTAGCTTTCAAAGCCTCCCGGATGCACAGGGCGTCCCGCTGTGATCTTCTAATCGCCCGGCTGTCTGGCTGGGCGTAATCAGCAGCCAGGCTATTTGCCTCTAGCTCCCACCCCGACATAAAGGTCTCCCCCTTGCTCTCACACAGATTGTGGAGCACACAGCAAGCTGCAATAACGATGGGGATATTGGTTTCACTGAGATCACAGCGAGTGAGTAAGCTTCTCCATCTCCCTTTGAGACGGCCAAAAGCACACTCCACTACCATTCTGCACTTGCTCAGCCGGTAGTTGAACAGTTCTTTTTCTGTGTCCAGGGCGCCAGTATAGGGCTTCATGAGCTAGGGCATTAGCGGGTAGGCTGGGTCCCCGAGGATGACTGTAGGCATCTCCACATCCCCAAGAGTTATTTTGTGGTCTGGGAAGTAAATACCTTCCTGCAGCCGTCTAAACAGACCAGAGTTCCTGAACACGCGAGCGTCATGAACCTTGCCCGGCCATCCGACGTAGATGTTTGTAAACCGTCCCCGATGGTCCACCAGTGCTTGCAGCACCATTGAAAAGTAGCCCTTTCTATTGATGTACTGGCTGGCCTGGTGGTCCGGTCCCAGGATAGGGATGTGAGTCCCATCGATAGCCCCACCGCAGTTTGGGAATCCCATCGCGGCAAAGCCATCTATGATGACCTGCACGTTTCCCAGGGTCACTACCTTTGGGAGCAGTACCTTCACGATTGCCTTGGCTACTTGCATGACAACAACCCCCACGGTAGATTTGCCCACACCAAAGTGGTTCGCGACTGACCGGTAGCTGTCCGGCGTTGCAAGCTTCCAGAGGGCTATGGCCACTCGCTTCTCAACTGTGAGGGCTGCTCTCATCTTGGTATTCTGGCGCTTCAGGGCAGGGGACAGCAACTCACAAAGTTCGAGGAAAGTCCCCTTCCGCATGCGAAAGTTTCGCAGCCACTGGGATTCATCCCAGACCTGAAGCACTATACGGTCCCACCAGTCCGTGCTTGTTTCCCGGGCCCAGAATCGCCGTTCCACGATATCCACATGACCCATTGCCACCGTGATGTCCTGGGCGCTGGGGCTCGTGGTTTCTGACAGCTCTGTGCTACTCTCCGACTTCAGGCCATCACGGCGGTGTCGTAGCCTCCTCGCCTGATTACTCTTCATCTGCCTCAGGGAAAGGTGTATGATAAGCTGCGAGGTGTTGAGAACGGCCAGAAGTGCAGCGATGGTCGCAGCGTGATCCATGATCGCAGTGCTGTGGCGTCCGCGCTGTCACTGACCAGAAAAGTGCGCGAACTGATTTCCCGCCGGCGCTTTCATGGAGGGAGGGAGGGAGGGCGTTAGTGACGGACGGATGACGACAAATTTTTTTTACCCAGAAGGCATTGGCGGCTCGACCCAGAATTCCGATGGGCAGCGGGGACTGCGGGAACTGTGGGATAGCTGCCCACAGTGCACCGCTTCCAATATCGACGCTCGCCCCGTTAGTGTGGACTCACAAAGTCGAATTACTGTCCTTAGTGTGTCCTTAGTGTGGACACACACGTTCGACTTTGCAATATCGATTCCACATATTCGATTTAAGTAAAATCGAATTACCCTCGTAGTGTAGACATACCCTTAGGAACCAACCCATGCAACAAACCTCGATGCCAACTCTGCCCACATA
>NW_020693976.1:0-7442 GCF_002925995.2 Terrapene triunguis
CCCAGTACATGGTAGAGCTGAGACCGCAGCTCAGTGGACCCTTAGCAGAGGTGGCGGCTGAAATGCCTAAGGAACACATGAACAGTTATGAACTTTTTAAAAACAAGGCCAGACTCAGAATGGGGCTAACACCCGAGCATGCCCGTCGGCGGTTCAGAGCCCTAAGGTGGAAACCAGATGTGTCATTTACCCGGCATGCCTACCACATTGACAAAAATTGTGATGCCTGGGTATCAGGAGCAAATGTTAAATCTCTGGAAGATCTGCTTTCCCTAGTAAAAATGGAGCAGTTTTTAGAGGGTGTTCCTGAGGAAATAGAAAGGTACATCCTAGATGGGAAGCCCAAAACTGTAACCGAGGCGGGGGAGATTGGAGCCAAATGGGTGGAGGTGACAGAAAAGAAAAAAGCTAGTAGCAGTTGGAGCGAATATCAGAAGGGGCAAGCCGAAACAAAACCTTACCACCGGGGACAACCCAAGGCCCCACCCACATCCCAAGGGAAACCCCAGACGCCTTCTCACCCCACCACACCAGTCTCCATCAACCAACATCGCCCCGGTGATACCTTAGCAGGGCGATGTTTTAAATGTAATGAACTGGGGCATATAAAGGCTCACTGCCCCAAGAACCCTAACCGATTACAGTTCATTACACCCCAATCACACCAAAGATCCCCAGACCCAGATGCCTCTCTCATACCCTCGGAGCGAAGGGAAACCTTGAGAGTGGGCGGAAAGAAGGTTATCGCTTGGAGGGACACTGGGGCACAAGTGTCAACTATCCACCAATCCCTAGTGGACCCCAAACTCATCAACCCGGAGGCTACAGTGACAATTCAACCCTTCGTGTCACAGTCTGTAACCTTGCCTACAGCCCAGTTGCATGTCCAGTACAAGGGCTGGGCAGGAATGTGGACTTTTGCAGTCTATGACAATTATCCCATCCCCATGCTGCTGGGGGAAGACTTGGCCAACCATGTGAAGCTAGCCAAGAGGGTGGGAATAGTCACCCGCAGCCAGGCTAAGCAAGCTTTCACCCCCATCCCTGTTCCTGAGCCGTCCACCAGGGGCCCGTCTGTGTTACCAGAGACCCAAACAAAGGTGGTGGAACCGGATCCCCTGCCAACGACTGCAACAGCCGTAGTGGATCCAATCCCAGAGACCCAGCCAAAGCCAGTCCCGGAACCGGAACTGACAACGCAACCAGCACCAGAACCATTGCCAGCACTGAGTCCAGCGCTTGCAAACCCATCTACAACTCCAATGCCAGAGGGCACCAGCGAGCCTGAACTGGCGGAAGTAGCAGATAACCCTACCCAAGAGGCTCAGCCAGAGCCTGAAATACCACATAGTGCACCAGCGGACAGCGGTTCACAGTCAATGGAAACAGTCCCAGCACCTGCATCGCTTCCAGAGGGACCAAGCCCCAGTCCACAGTCCAAGGAGGAACTGATGTCTCCAGCATCAAGGGAACAGTTCCAGGCCGAGCAGGAAGCAGATGACAGCCTTCAGAAAGCTTGGGCGGCGGCACGGAGCACCCCACCGCCTCTCAGCTCTTCTAACCGATCCCGGTTTGTTGTAGAACAAGGACTTTTATACAAGGAAACTCTTTCTGGTGGGCACCAGGAAGACTGGCATCCTCAAAGACAGTTGGTGGTTCCCACTAAGTATCGGGTAAAGCTCTTGAGCTTAGCCCATGATCATCCCAGTGGCCATTCTGGGGTGAACAGAACCAAAGACCGGTTGGGGAAGTCCTTCCACTGGGAGGGAATGGGCAAGGACGTTGCTAATTATGTCCGGTCTTGTGAGGTGTGCCAACGAGTGGGAAAGCCCCAAGACCAGGTTAAAGCCCCTCTCCAGCCACTACCCATAATTGAGGTCCCATTTCAGCGAGTAGCTGTGGATATTCTGGGTCCTTTCCCAAAGAAGACACCCAGAGGAAAGCAGTACGTACTGACTTTCATGGATTTTACTACCCGATGGCCGGAAGCTGTACCCTTAAGCAACACCAAGACTAAAAGTGTGTGCCAGGCATTAGCAGACATTTTTGCCAGGGTAGGTTGGCCCTCCGACATCCTTACAGATTCGGGAACTAATTTCCTGGCAGGGAACATGAAAAACCTGTGGGAAGCTCATGGGATGAATCACTTGGTTGCCACCCCTCATCACCATCAAACCAATGGTCTGGTGGAGAGGTTTAATGGAACTTTGGGGGCCATGATACGTAAATTCATAAATGAACACTCCAATGATTGGGACCTAGTGTTGCAGCAGTTGCTTTTTGCCTACAGGGCTGTACCACATCCCAGTTTAGGGTTTTCACCATTTGAACTTGTGTATGGCCGCGAGGTTAAGGGGCCATTACAGTTGGTGAAGCAGCAATGGGAGGGGTTTACGCCTTCTCCAGGAACTAACATTCTAGACTTTGTAAGCAACCTACAAAACACCCTCCGACACTCTTTAGCCCTTGCTAAAGAAAACCTAAAGGATGCTCAGGAAGAGCAAAAGGCCTGGTATGATAAACATTCCAGAGAACGGTCCTTCAAAGTAGGAGACCAAGTCATGGTCTTAAAGGCGCTCCAGGCCCATAAAATGGAAGCGTCGTGGGAAGGACCATTCACGGTCCAGGAGCGCCTAGGAGCTGTTAACTATCTCATAGCCTCCCCCACCTCCAACATAAAGCCTAAGGTATACCATGTTAATTCTCTTAAGCCCTTTTATTCCAGAGGATTAAACGTTTGCCAGTTTACAGCCCAGGAAACAGATGACGCGGAGTGGCCTGCAGGTGTCTACTACGAAGGAACAAGGAATGGTGGCGTGGAAGAGGTGAACCTCTCCACGACCCTGGGACGTCTGCAGCGACAGCAGATCAAGGAGCTGTGCACAAGCTTTGCACCGATTTTCTCAGCCACTCCAGGACGGACCGAACGGGCATACCACTCCATTGACACAGGTAATGCTCACCCAATTAGAACCCCACCCTACCGGGAGTCACCTCATGCCCAAGCGGCTATACAAAGGGAGATCCAGGACATGCTACAGATGGGTATAATCCGCCCCTCTAACAGTGCATGGGCATCTCCAGTGGTTCTAGTTCCCAAACCAGATGGGGAAATACGCTTTTGCGTGGACTACCGTAAGCTAAATGCTGTAACTCGTCCTGACAACTATCCAATGCCACGCACAGATGAGCTATTGGAAAAATTGGGACATGCCCAATTCATCTCTACTTTAGACTTAACCAAAGGGTACTGGCAAGTACCACTAGATGAACCCGCTAAGGAAAGGTCCGCCTTCGTCACCCAGGCAGGGGTGTATGAATTCAATGTACTCCCTTTCGGGTTGCGAAATGCACCCGCCACCTTCCAAAGACTTGTAGATGGTCTCTTAGCGGGATTGGGAGAATCTGCAGTTGCCTACCTCGATGATGTGGCCATTTTTTCTGATTCATGGACAGAACACCTGGAGCACCTGGGAAAAGTCTTCGAGCGCATCCGACAGGCAGGACTAACTGTTAAGGCTAAAAAGTGTCAAATAGGCCAAAACAGAGTGACGTACCTGGGGCACCAGGTGGGTCAAGGAACTATAAATCCCCTACAGGCCAAAGTGGATGCTATCCAAAAGTGGCCGGTTCCAAAGTCAAAGAAACAGGTCCAATCCTTCTTAGGCTTGGCCGGATATTATAGGCGATTTGTACCACACTACAGCCAAATCGCCGCCCCGCTGACAGACCTAACCAGAAAGAAACAGCCAAATGCAGTTCAGTGGACTAATAAGTGTCAAAAGGCCTTTAACCAGCTTAAGGCAACACTCATGTCTGACCCTGTGCTAAGGGCCCCAGACTTTGACAAACCGTTCCTAGTAACCACAGATGCTTCCGAGAGAGGCGTGGGAGCAGTTTTAATGCAGGAAGGACCGGATCAAGAATTCCATCCTGTCGTGTTTCTCAGCCAAAAACTGTCTGAGAGGGAAAGTCACTGGTCAATCAGCGAAAAGGAATGCTACGCCATTGTGTACGCGCTGGAAAAGCTACGCCCATATGTTTGGGGACGGCGTTTCCAACTACAAACAGACCATGCTGCGCTACAGTGGCTTCATACCGCCAAGGGAAATAACAAAAAACTTCTTCGGTGGAGTTTAGCTCTCCAAAATTTTGATTTTAAAATACAACACATTTCGGGAGCTTCTAACAAAGTGGCTGATGCACTCTCCCGGGAAAGTTTCACAGAGTTAACTGGCTAACAATTATTCTTGGAATGAAACATTGTTAGTTTTTATATAATCAGTAGTATGTCTTATTAACTCTGTTTTCTCCTAAAACTCCAGGAAGAAATCACAGCCAGTGTGGAACCGAACGTCCAACACTATCTGTGATTTGGGGGGCGTGTCATAACTATGAAGGGAAGGGTAACAGCTCTCTGTGTACAGAGACTCCAAATCCTTTTACCTGTAAAGGGTTAAGAGGCTCGGGTAACCTGGCTGACGCCTGACCCGAAGGACCAATAAGGAGACAAGATACTTTCAAATCTTGGGGGGGGAAAGGTTTGTGTGTGTGCTCTTTGTTTTAGGGGTGGTTCGCTCTGGGGACTGAGAGGGACCAGACATCAATCCAGGTTCTCCCCATCTTTCTAAACAAGTCTCTCCTATTTCAAACTAGTAAGTAAAAGACAGGCAAGGCGTCTTAGATTTACTTTGTTTTCTCAACTTGTAAATGTACCTTTTTACCAGAGTGTGTATCTTTGTTTGCTGTACTTTGAACCTAAGACAGAGGGGGGTCCTCTGAGCTCTTTAAGTTTGATTACCCTGTAAAGTTATTCTCCATACTGATTTTACAGAGATGATTTTTACCTTTTTCTTTAATTAAAAGCCTTTTTTTTTTAAGAACCAGATTGATTTCTCCTTGTTTTAAGATCCAAGGGGGTTTGGATCTGTATTCACCAGGAGTTGGTGAAAGGAGGGTGGAAAGAAGGAGGGGGGATGGTTAACTTCTCCTTGTTTTAAGATCCAAGGGGGTTTGGATCTGTGTTCACCAGGGAATTGGTGAAAGGTTTCTCAAGGCTTCCCAGGGAGGGAATTCTTGTGATGGTGGCAGCGGACCAAAGCTAAGCTGGTAGATAAGCTTAGAAGTTTTTATGCAGGCCCCTACATTTGAACCCTAAAGTTCAAAGTGGGGATCCAGCCTTGACATGGTGGCATAGCGGTGGGATACATTTTAAACCCAAAGCCAGTAAGAGATTTTTTTTTCCTTCTAGCTGCTTGGAAAGCAGAGCTGAAGGTAGATGCATATCTTATCTCTCCTTGCCTGAAGGCAGAGGTGTTAAGTTTTTTTTAACAAGGGGCTTTGTTAAGAGAAGGGTTCAAAGGGAGCAAACTTTGACTGACTGGTAAAGATAATTTACAAGTTGAATTGTTTTTTTTTTCTTTTTACATCCTCGGGAGTAGCTTGTTAGAAAGTCTCTGTTAACTCAGCAGCAGCCAGAGCTAAGTACATCCCAATTTCAGTCAACTGCAGAGGGGTGTGACCCAGCACAAGAAAACCAGGAAAATGACTACCAAAGAAGAAAAAGCTAAAGAGGAGGCCCACAAGAGAGCTATGGAGCTGAAAGAAAAAGAGATAGAGCTGAGAGATAGAGAAGAGAAAGCCAAAGAGGCGGCCCACAAGAGAGAGATAGAGCTGAGAGACAGGGAAGAGAAAGCCAAAGAGGCGGCCCACAAGAGAGAGATGGAGCTGAAAGAAAAAGAGATGGAACTGGAAGCAGCAAGGACTAGGCAGGGTGCATCAGACCATCCTAACAACTCCTCTCCAGGTACCACTTCCCATCCCAGGAAATTCCCTACCTACAAGGCAGGCGATGATACTGAGGCCTTCTTAGAAAATTTTGAAAGGGCCTGCCTTGGATACAGCATCCCTCCACCCCAGTACATGGTAGAGCTGAGACCGCAGCTCAGTGGACCCTTAGCAGAGGTGGCGGCTGAAATGCCTAAGGAACACATGAACAGTTATGAACTTTTTAAAAACAAGGCCAGACTCAGAATGGGGCTAACACCCGAGCATGCCCGTCGGCGGTTCAGAGCCCTAAGGTGGAAACCAGATGTGTCATTTACCCGGCATGCCTACCACATTGACAAAAATTGTGATGCCTGGGTATCAGGAGCAAATGTTAAATCTCTGGAAGATCTGCTTTCCCTAGTAAAAATGGAGCAGTTTTTAGAGGGTGTTCCTGAGGAAATAGAAAGGTACATCCTAGATGGGAAGCCCAAAACTGTAACCGAGGCGGGGGAGATTGGAGCCAAATGGGTGGAGGTGACAGAAAAGAAAAAAGCTAGTAGCAGTTGGAGCGAATATCAGAAGGGGCAAGCCGAAACAAAACCTTACCACCGGGGACAACCCAAGGCCCCACCCACATCCCAAGGGAAACCCCAGACGCCTTCTCACCCCACCACACCAGTCTCCATCAACCAACATCGCCCCGGTGATACCTTAGCAGGGCGATGTTTTAAATGTAATGAACTGGGGCATATAAAGGCTCACTGCCCCAAGAACCCTAACCGATTACAGTTCATTACACCCCAATCACACCAAAGATCCCCAGACCCAGATGCCTCTCTCATACCCTCGGAGCGAAGGGAAACCTTGAGAGTGGGCGGAAAGAAGGTTATCGCTTGGAGGGACACTGGGGCACAAGTGTCAACTATCCACCAATCCCTAGTGGACCCCAAACTCATCAACCCGGAGGCTACAGTGACAATTCAACCCTTCGTGTCACAGTCTGTAACCTTGCCTACAGCCCAGTTGCATGTCCAGTACAAGGGCTGGGCAGGAATGTGGACTTTTGCAGTCTATGACAATTATCCCATCCCCATGCTGCTGGGGGAAGACTTGGCCAACCATGTGAAGCTAGCCAAGAGGGTGGGAATAGTCACCCGCAGCCAGGCTAAGCAAGCTTTCACCCCCATCCCTGTTCCTGAGCCGTCCACCAGGGGCCCGTCTGTGTTACCAGAGACCCAAACAAAGGTGGTGGAACCGGATCCCCTGCCAACGACTGCAACAGCCGTAGTGGATCCAATCCCAGAGACCCAGCCAAAGCCAGTCCCGGAACCGGAACTGACAACGCAACCAGCACCAGAACCATTGCCAGCACTGAGTCCAGCGCTTGCAAACCCATCTACAACTCCAATGCCAGAGGGCACCAGCGAGCCTGAACTGGCGGAAGTAGCAGATAACCCTACCCAAGAGGCTCAGCCAGAGCCTGAAATACCACATAGTGCACCAGCGGACAGCGGTTCACAGTCAATGGAAACAGTCCCAGCACCTGCATCGCTTCCAGAGGGACCAAGCCCCAGTCCACAGTCCAAGGAGGAACTGATGTCTCCAGCATCAAGGGAACAGTTCCAGGCCGAGCAGGAAGCAGATGACAGCCTTCAGAAAGCTTGGGCGGCGGC
>NW_020693977.1:0-5141 GCF_002925995.2 Terrapene triunguis
ATAGCTCCGGGAGCTATCCCACAGTGCACCACTCTGTTGACGCTCTGACAGCAGTCCGAGCTCGGATGCTCTGACCAGCCACACCCCGGGAAAATTTGAATTCATTTTCCTGTCTGGGCAGTTTGAATCTCAGTTCCTGTTTGGACATCGTGGTGAGCTCAGCAGCAGTGGCAACGATGCAGAGCTCTCCAGCAGAGATGGCCGTGCAATCTAATAGAAAGAGGGCCCCAGCATGGACTGATCGGGAAGTCTTGGATCTCATCGCTGTGTGGGGCGATGAGTCCGTGCTTTCAGAGCTGCGCTCCAAAAGAAGGAATGCTAAGATCTACGAGAAGATCTCTAAAGCCATGGCAGAGAGAGGCTACAGCCGGGATGCAACGCAGTGCCGCGTGAAAATCAAGGAGCTGAGACAAGGCTACCAAAAAACCAAAGAGGCTAACGGACGCTCCGGATCCCAGCCCCACACATCCCGTTTCTACCAGGCACTGCATTCCATCCTGGGTGCGGCCGCCACCACTACCCCACCCGTGACCGTGGACTCTGAGGATGGGATATTGTCCGCGGCCGGTTCCTCGTCGGACATGTTAGCGGACGGGGAAGATGAAGAAGGAGATGAGGAGGACGAGGCAGTCGACAGCGCTGGCAGCGCTGATTTCCCCGACAGCCAGGAGCTCTTCATCACCCTTACCGAGATCCCGTACCAACCGTCCCCATCCCTTACCTCGGACACAGAATCAGGGGAAGGATCAAGCAGTAAGTGCTGTAAACATGTAAACATTTATTTTGAACAGAACGGGAATATTTATACTATTAACAATGTATTTTTATCAAAGTGCTGTAAACTAGTAAAAAATAATCAGGTACAAAACTGGAATATTTACAATGGTAACAAAGGGTTTCTCATGATTTGTCTGTCTTAGGCTCTTCACAATTTAGTCCCAAGTATTTTAAAAAAATTTTACAACGTCCGTTACTTCATGATTCCGAGGCCCAAGACGCTCCACTCCATAGTCCCAGTGCACCTAGGCGAAAATCCGGTCAATATGGCCGGGGATTGATGAGAAATCCTTGTAGGAGAACTCCTCGTAGGTCTCGTGGAGGTAGATTTCCAGCCTGTTTATCAGGTTCCGGGGTAGGGCGATCTTACTGGGCCCTCCGTGGTAGCAGACGTGTCCCCGCCACGCCACAATCAAGTACTCGGGGATCATGGCCCGACATAGCATGGCGGCATACGGCCCCGGTTTCTGCATGCTTTCCCGCAGCATGCGTTCTCTCTGGGTGTCCGGGATCCTCAGGAGGGTGATGTCGCTCATGACGCCCTGCTTTGAATTAGGGAGGGTAATGTTAGTATTGGGACTGCTTTACAGCCACGCGGTGGAGGGAGAGGGGCAGCATACAGGGATCTTTCCCTGGGACAGCCGCGAGGGGGTGGGACAGGGGCAGAGTTGATGCTGTCCTGATTGCTGGCAGCAGAGACTGGCATTGCTTTCAATGCGAAAGGAGGCCAGTGCTACTGCTGGAGTTTTAAGCAGCCACAAGTCTACGGCTTACCATGATTGCCCGCTCCAGAAGTTCAGGTCTCCAGCCACGCTTCTCTGATCACTCCAAGACCACCGCAAGTCCACAGGCACTGAAGGCGACGGCCGAAAATTCGACCTTGTCCTGAGTGCGCATGTGAGAGGTGCAGTGCATGGTCTTGTTCACAGAGAAAGACTAGGTTCTTTGTGTACAATTTCATTTATCTGTCTCAGGAATTCACTCCCTTTTTACAATTCACACAGACACATCTGCGACTGTCTCCCAACCCAGCCTGTCAGCACACTCCCAGAGGCTAGCGCAGATTAGGCGGAGGAAGAAGAAGACGCGTGAAGACATGTTCTCAGAACTAATGGGCTGCTCCCGAGCCCAGGCAGCCCAGCAGACACAGTGGAGGGAGAACTTGTCACAAATGCACCGAGCAGTCATGGAACGGGAGGAGAGGTGGCGTCAGGAGGACCAACAGGCTACTGAAAAGCTGCTTGGACTAATGAGGGAGCAAACGGACACGCTCCGGCGCCTTGTGGATGTTCTGCAAGACCGGAGGCAGGAGGACAGAGCCCCGCTGCAGTCTATCTGTAACCGCCCTCACCCGCCACCAAGTCCCACACCACCCTCACCCAAAGTCCAAAGAAGGAGGGGCGGCAAGGGCCGTTAAAACTTTCAGTCAACCCCTGCAGACTGCTCTAGCACTAGAAGGCTCTCATTCCCCAAAATTTGATAAGTCCTTTCCTACCCACCTCACACAAGCCCCCGTCCAAGTTTCACCCCCCAGGTTTCATGTGTGGTTCACAATAAAATGTTTGTTTCTGTTCATTACTGTTTCAGTCAGGTTCTTTTGAGGGAGAGTCTGTCTGGAGGGGGGGGAAGGGGCTTGGTAATAGGACAGGACAGTGACCTTAAGCAGGGTACAGAGGCGGTGTCAGGTCCAGCATCAGGACACATACACAGTGCAGTCACTGGTTACCCTGGTCAGTCTGGGAGGTGTTTTTCATGTTCTGGGGGGGGGGTTGCTCTGTGACTTTTTGGCGGGGGAGGGCAGTTACAGATCTTATGCAGCGGTCCTTATCCTGGCTCACAGATCCACGCAGCAGGGGATATGTAACCCTACCCCCCCTGCCAGAAAGTCACATAGCCGACACATACACGCAGTCCCCCCCAGGAGTGCTGGCAGGCTCCATTGAAATAACCAGTGCACCAGTGCGGAGCCTGTCATTCCGGGAGTTTAGAAGCATCATTTGCATCAGAACACTAAACCCGCCCCCCGCCACAGTCTGCGTCCCCGGTTTAAAACATTCCCGCGGAAACAGCAATACAGACAACGGTGTTCATTAACAAAATAGAAATGATTTTATTTTTTGGGAAGGGGAAGGGGGTGAAGGGGGTATGTAACTGGAGAGGATAGTCAAAATGAACTGGGTAAAGAAACGGGGGCAGGTTCAGCTTTTCTGTCCACAAACTGGAAAGTCACAGGTTGCCCTGCTCACTCAGGAACCTAGCTTTCAAAGCCTCCCGGATGCACAGGGCGTCCCGCTGGGATCTTCTAATGGCCCGGCTGTCTGGCTGGACGTAATCAGCAGCCAGGCTATTTGCCTCTAGCTCCCACCCCGCCATAAAGGTCTCCCCCTTGCTCTCACATAGATTGTGGAGCACACAGCAAGCTGCAATAACGATGGGGATATTGGTTTCACTGAGATCACAGCGAGTGAGTAAGCTTCTCCATCTCCCTTTGAGACGGCCAAAAGCACACTCCACCACCATTCTGCACTTGCTCAGCCGGTAGTTGAACAGTTCTTTTTCTGTGTCCAGGGCGCCAGTATAGGGCTTCATGAGCCAGGGCATTAGCGGGTAGGCTGGGTCCCCGAGGATGACTGTAGGCATCTCCACATCCCCAAGAGTTATTTTGTGGTCTGGGAAGTAAATACCTTCCTGCAGCCGTCTAAACAGACCAGAGTTCCTGAACACACGAGCGTCATGAACCTTGCCCGGCCATCCGACGTAGATGTTTGTAAACCGTCCCCGATGGTCCACCAGTGCTTGCAGCACCATTGAAAAGTAGCCCTTTCTATTGATGTACTGGCTGGCCTGGTGGTCCGGTCCCAGGATAGGGATGTGAGTCCCATCGATAGCCCCACCGCAGTTTGGGAATCCCATCGCGGCAAAGCCATCTATGATGACCTGCGCGTTTCCCAGGGTCACTACCTTTGGGAGCAGTACCTTCACGATTGCGTTGGCTACTTGCATGACAACAACCCCCACGGTAGATTTGCCCACACCAAAGTGGTTCGCAACCGACCGGTAGCTGTCCGGCGTTGCAAGCTTCCAGAGGGCTATGGCCACTCGCTTCTCAACTGTGAGGGCTGCTCTCATCCTGGTATTCTGGCGCTTCAGGGCAGGGGACAGCAACTCACAAAGTTCGAGGAAAGTCCCCTTCCGAATGCGAAAGTTTCGCAGCCACTGGGATTCATCCCAGACCTGAAGCACTATACGGTCCCACCAGTCCGTGCTTGTTTCCCGGGCCCAGAATCGCCGTTCCACGATATCCACATGACCCATTGCCACCATGATGTCCTGGGCGCTGGGGCTCGTGGTTTCTGACAGCTCTGTGCTACTCTCCGACTTCAGGCCATCACGGCGGTGTCGTAGCCTCCTCGCCTGATTACTCTGCATCTGCCTCAGGGTGAGGTGTATGATAAGCTGCGAGGTGTTGAGAACGGCCACAAGTGCAGCGATGGTCGCAGCGTGATCCATGATCGCAGTGCTGTGGCGTCTGCGCTCTCACTGACCAGAAAAGTGCGCGAACTGATTTCCCGCCGGCGCTTTCATGGAGGGAGGGAGGGCGTTAGTGACGGACGGATGACGACACAATTTTTTTACCCAGAAGGCATTGGCGGCTCGACCCAGAATTCCGATGGGCAGCGGGGACTGCGGGAACTGTGGGATAGCTGCCCACAGTGCACCGCTTCCAATATCGACGCTCGCCCCGTTAGTGTGGACTCACAAAGTCGAATTACTGTCCTTAGTGTGGACACACACGTTCGACTTTGCAATATCGATTACACATATTCGATTTAAGTAAAATCGAACTATCCTCGTAGTGTAGACATACCCTGAGAGAAGGAAGATCTTGACCTCAATGCCAAAGAGCCTCTGGTTTCTGGGGATAAAGGTGGAGCCAGGTCTGAGGGAGTGATTCATTCTGAGGCAGTGCTCCTATTCATCCGTCAAACAGAACAAGGCAGGAACCAGTGCCGATGATGAAAGCGGTACCTCTGGCACCAAGTACAGCAGTGCCAGAAGTGGTGTCGTCCTTGAAGGAAGCAGTGGTCCAGAAGTAGCCGGTGGTGCTGAAGTGGGGGGCCATGAAAGATGCCATGGTAACATAGGTGGTGCTGACTGTAATAGTGCCGAGGAGTTTGGTGCCAAGGATGTCCCTTGTACCAAGTCCAGTAATGGCATCGCTTCCACAGACTGTGAAAGGGGAACATCAGGGTGCAGTGCCAACTGACCTAAGGGTTCAGTGGCTCATCCAGTCAACGGGGCTATAAACAACATAGGCCTGGCAAAGTCCTGGACCAAGGAAGAGGTTGGGACTGAAAAACAGG
>NW_020693978.1:0-1834 GCF_002925995.2 Terrapene triunguis
GGGTTATTCTATCTACTACCTAAGATCCACAAACCTGGAAATCCTGGACGCCCCATCATCTCAGGCATTGGCACTCTCACTGAAGGACTGTCTGGATATGTGGACTCCCTACTCAGACCCTATGCCACCAGCACTCCCAGCTATCTCCGTGACACCACAGATTTCCTGAGAAAACTACAATGCATTGGTGACCTCCCAGAAAACACCATCCTAGCCACCATGGATGTAGAGGCTCTCTACACAAACATCCCACATACAGATGGAATACAAGCTGTTAGGAACAGTATCCCTGATGATGACACAGCACAACTTATTGCTGAGCTCTGTGACTTTATCCTCACGCACAATTATTTCAAATTTGGTGGCAACATATACCTCCAGACCAGTGGCACCGCTATGGGCACCCGCATGGCCCCACAATATGCCAACATTTTTATGGCTGACTTGGAACAACGCTTCCTCAGCTCTCGTCCACTCATGCCCCTTCTCTACCTACGCTATATTGATGACATCTTCATCATCTGGACCCATGGGAAAGAGACCCTGGAAGAATTCCACCATGATTTCAACAGCTTCCACCCCACCATCAACCTCAGCCTGGACCAATCTACACGGGAGGTCCACTTCCTAGACACCATCGTACAAATAAGCGATGGCCACATTAACACCACCCTATACCGAAAACCCACCGACCGCTATGCCTACCTTCATGCCTCCAGCTTCCACCCCGGTCACACCACACGATCCATCATCTACAGCCAAGCACTGAGGTACAATCGCATCTGCTCCAACCCCTCAGACAGAGACCAACACCTACAAGATCTTCACCAAGCATTCTCAAAACTACGATACCCACACAAGGAAATAAAGAAACAAATCAACAGAGCCAGACGTGTACCCAGAAGCCTCCTGCTACAAGACAGGCCCAGAAGAGAAACCAACAGAACTCCACTGGCCATTACCTACAGTCCTCAGCTTAAACCTCTCCAACGCATCATCAGTGATCTACAACCCATCCTGGACAATGATCCCTCACTTTCACAGACCTTGGGAGGCAGGCCTGTCCTCGCCCACAGACAACCTGCCAACCTTAAGCATATTCTCACCAGCAACCATGCACCGCACCATAACAACTCTAACTCAGGAACCAACCCATGCAACAAACCTCGATGCCAACTCTGCCCACATATCTACACCAGCAACACCATCACAGGACCTAACCAGATCAGCTACAACATCACCGGCTCATTCACCTGCACGTCCACCAATGTTATATATGCCATCATGTGCCAGCAATGCCCCTCTGCTATGTACATTGGCCAAACTGGATAGTCACTACGCAAGAGGATAAATGGACACAAGTCAGATATCAGGAATGGCAATATACAAAAACCTGTAGGAGAACACTTCAACCTCCCTGGCCACACAATAGCAGATGTAAAGGTAGCCATCTTACAGCAAAAAAACTTCAGGACCAGACTCCAAAGAGAAACTGCTGAGCTCCAGTTCATTTGCAAATTTGACACCATCAGATCAGGATTAAACAAAGACTGTGAATGGCTATCCAACTACAGAAGCAGTTTCTCCTCCCTTGGTGTTCACACCTCAACTGCTAGCAGAGCACCTCACCCTCCCTGATTGAACTAACCTCGTTATCTCCACACTGATTTATACCTGCCTCTGGAGATTTCCATTAGTTGCATCTGAAGAAGTGAGGTTCTTACCCACGAAAGCTTATGCTCCCAATACTTCTGTTAGTCTCAAAGGTGCCACAGGACCCTCTGTTGCTTTTTACAGATTCAGACTAACACGGCTACCCCTCTGATACTTGATA
>NW_020693979.1:0-2197 GCF_002925995.2 Terrapene triunguis
GACTCCTTGTTGTTTGAATGATGAATGATATTGTATATAATGTACTCCTTGAGACTTGAGGAATTCACCTGGTCCTGTTGGTGTCACATTGGATATTATGCACATTAATTCCTTGTGCGCTGTGAGAGAATGGACCCTTCTATGAAATAAATGAATTGGAAGTTTATTCTGAATATTTTAATGGAGGAAATGGGGTGGAGATGGGAGATGAAAATATGAGATGCGGAAACACTTCTGTATGAAGCAGTTGAACAGTTTGGGGCTGTTTATAGCAGGAAGGGCCAAACTGTGGCTCGTGAGCTGCATGCGGCTCTATTACAGTTAAAGTGTGAGCCCCCCACATAGCCTCCTATTCTCTGCCTACCAGACTGGGACGGGGAGCTCAGGGCTTCTGCCCTGCAGCAGGATGGGGGGGTCTATCAGTTTCTGTCCTGCGGGGGGGGGGGGGGGGGGGGGGAGGCTCTAAAGGTTTTGGCCTGGAGGGGGGGCATCAGGGCAGAACCCCCACACTCCAGTAGGTGCTGCCCTATGGGGCAGGTTGCGTGTCTTGCAGCTCTCAAACTTCTGAAGATTAGTGTATGCAGCTCGGAGGGTCAGTAAGTTTAGCCACTCCTGGTTTACAGAAATGAATAAATGGGGACATGGTGATAATAATACCCAGCTCTTATATGGTGCTTTTCATCAGTAGATCTCAAAGCATTTTACAAAGGAGGTAAGTATCATTATCCTCATTTTATAGATAGGGAAAATGAGGCACAGAGAGGCCTACACAATAAGGACTGGAATGCAGACACAAGAGCAAGCACTACCATTAACATTTTCTCATAAGAATTATATTATACACATCTGAAAGGAAAGTTGTTTACATAATGTAGGACTTACCTTTGGAACTAGTTGCCACAATATATTATTGAGAATAAGGGTGTCATAGAATTCAAAAAAGGATTACACACTTATGACTGAAATTATCCCCAATTATGGTGGATAGGATTTTATGCTTTAGGAATGAGCCAACTTCTAATTGACAAGGGGTAAGGAAGACACTTTCTCTAGTAGTAAGTTAGTCCCTAATTGTCTAATAAAGGTTTGTTTGTTTGTTTCATCTTCTTTTAAAGTATCTGCCACTGGCCCCTGGCATATTGGTATGATTTGGTATGGTAACTCATAAATTCATTTATACAATTGAGTGCAGTGAGCACCCGTTTTATTTCCTATCACAAGTAGTTCTCTGAACTGAAGAAGTCATGTTTAAAGTAGTAAAGACTGATTTTAATTAACATGTTCATAAACCTGAAAACATAGATTTGTCTGTATTTTATCCAGTGTCCACTACACCTCTAATAGAATCATAAGGTAGAGGCAGAGGTTACTTCTGAAAGCCCCATTAGTTTATTAGCAGGCAGGCTGTTTTCTACCTGAGAGATCTCCATGCAATCTAAGAGCAGTTTCTTACTGTTGTGCAATACCAGATATGCACAATAAACAGTACTGGGGGACACAGTCACACAGGTTTCCTGATATTTGCTGCTCCCAAATGAGTCCAGCCAAGAAAACTATATGTTTTATCTAAATATTCAGTACGTAGGTAGCTTCCTATAAGAAATTAAATAAATCTTAACAGCTTCTGGCCCATTAAGGGTACAACTATATTAGAAGTGCTACAGCAGCACAGCTGCTGTATCCTAGACCAATGGTTCTCAAACTTTTTTTTCCGCGGACCACTTGAAAATTGCTGAGGGTCTCAGCGGACCAGTTAATGATCTTTCCAAATGTTTTTTGTACAGTTAGCTAACTTGTAAAGCGCTTTGAATAAAAGCACTATATTAAAAAAAAACCTTAATAAAAAACTTTTTTTGTTCTACAAATAAAAGCACAAAACTTATGTTTTAATAGCAGTAATCTTAGCTTTCTAATGCGATGACTGTCTCCTCTGCCGTGGCAGCCCCCAAGCTGGGGCTGGGAAGGAGGGGGGGGGGTCTCTCCCTCTCTCCCCTGCCACAGAGCTGAGGCTGGGAAGGAGGGTCATCTCTCCCCAGCAGCTGCAGCCCTGGAGCTGGGGAAAGTCATCTCTTTCTCTGGCCACTGCAGCCCTGCACATCCCAAATTCCCCCCACCCCCTCATCTTACCCCACTGCCCCCTATTCCCCCCAGGGCCACCACTTCACCTTACATGTGCATCTTCTCCATGGTCCAGGCA
>NW_020693980.1:0-3173 GCF_002925995.2 Terrapene triunguis
TTTTCCCTGCCAGCTTGGGACTCCAGAACCCTGCCTTGTTGAGCCAGACATGCTAACCTGCGGCAACACGGACTCAGGGTCTGAACCACGCCCCCAAAGATGCAGTCTTTAACAGAAAACCATTCAGCAGGTCACCTATCTCCATCACCCAGACACCCAGTCCCAATGGGATCCAAACCCCAAATAAATCCGTTTTACTCTGTATAAAGCTTATCCAGGGTAAACTCATAAATTGTTTGCCCTCTATAACACTGATAGAGAGATATGCACAGCTGTTCGCTACCCCAGGTATGAATCACTTATTCTGTGTTTAGCAATAAACAAAAGTGATGTTATTAAGTATAAAAAGTAGGATTTAAGTGGTTCTAAGTCATAACAGACAGAACAAAGTAAGTTAACAAGCAAAATAAAACCAAACACATAAGTCTAAGCCTAATACATTAAGAAACTGTTTAAGGGTAAAATCTCACCCTCAGAGATGTTCTAATAAGCTTCTTTCACAGACTAGGCTCCTTCCTCATCTGGGGCCAATCCTTTCCCCTGGTACAGTCCTTGTTAGTTCCAGCAGGCATCTTAAGTGAAAAGCGGGGGCTTTCTCATGACTGAGACCCCCCCTTGTTCTGCTCCACCCCCTTTTATAGCTTTGGCACAAGGCGGGAATCCTTTGTCTCTCTGGGTCCACACCCTTCCTTCTAAATGGGAAAGTACCATATTTAAGATGGATTCCAGTATCATGTGACATGGTCACATGTCCTGTGTAGACTAGCCCTGACTAAAGTCAATATATACCACATCTACCGCTTCCCCCCATCCATAAGGCTTGTTACCCTGTCAAAGAAAGCTATTAGGCTGGCTTGGCATGATTTGTTCTTGACAAATCCATGCTGACTGTTATTTATCACCTTATTATCTTCTAGGTATTTGTAAATTGATTGCTTAATTATCTGCTCCATTATCTTTCCCAGTACAGAAGTTAATCTGACTGGTCTGTAATTCACCAGGGTGTCCTTACTTCTCTTTATTTACTATATAGTGTCCCAGGGCTTACTGGTGAGTCTCCCTTTGCTGTGTTACAGGAGAGTTACCCACTGACCATCGTCACCTACGTGGGACTGACCCTCTCCCTGCTGTGCCTCCTCCTCGCCATCCTCACCTTCCTCCTGTGCCGCTCCATCTGCAACATCAGCACCTCCATCCACCTGCAGCTCTGCCTCTGCCTCTTCCTGGCCAACCTGCTCTTCCTCACCGCAGTGACCCGCACCAGCAGTCAGGTCTGTTATCCACTTTTATTCTTGGTTTAAAATTGAGCTGTGCCCAGATCTTCTGTCAGCATTTCTAAAGCTCCCCTCACCCCAACACCTTTTTATACCCTCAGCTGGACAGTAACATTTATTCCATGCTCTTTAGTCCTGCAGAAATAATTATTTACTCCCCATCCAAAAGAAATCTCTATGGGTGAAACCAGTCCTTCCCTTTTCCTTGTGCGCTCCTTCCTTCATCATTCAGACAAAGGAACCCCGATTTTCAGAGTCACAGTCCCCTGCCTGTCCTCTCTGCCCCCAGACTGATGGGCAGATGCAAGACACCTATACCCTGAAGCAGATATAGAGAAGAGAACCTACACCCTCCAGGTCTCTCCCTATTATGAGGACTGGGAACTTGTTTATGTCCCTGCTCCTTTTCCTAGGATTCCTCACAGTATCCAACAATTTCCCCGATTTATTTGGGAACTACAACCCCCAGAAACCATCTTTTCTGAGTGGAGATCAGGACTGGGCTGGACTCTGAATGATTGAAAGGGCCAGCCAGCTTGCTCTTAGACAAGTCCCCATAGACTGAAGAACGTATTGTCTCTGGGAGAGTGCCATATCTAGAGAGATGTGTTAATAAAAAGCCCTATGTGATCCTCCCCCCACCTCCAAATTCAGTATTTCCCTTCCCGGAAGCAGTGTCCCAGAGCTCTCTCTCATCCTGTCCTCAGGTGGTGTGTGCTGTTATTGCTGGCTTCCTACACTACCTCTTCCTGGCCTGCTTCACCTGGATGTTCCTGGAGGGGCTGCACCTCTTCCTCACCGTCAGGAACCTGAAGGTCGTGAATTACACCAGCACTAGCTGGTTCAAGAAGAGATTCATGTACCCGTTCGGCTACGGATTCCCAGCCCTGGTGGTGGTTATTTCGGCAGCGCTGAATCCTGATGGCTACGGAACTTCCAAACAGTACGTGCAGCACCCATCCCGAAGGGGAGCTGGGATGTGGCTTCCATGCGGTTGTCCGGCTCACCTCAGGTCTGACTTGAACCTAGATTTCCCGGCTCACCCTGCCTGGGAGCTGAATGTGACACTAAGCTGCCCCAAGCACTGTAGTTGAGTTGCCCACCTGTCAGACATCTACACTCCTCACCCCACTGATGATGCAGAAGAACAAGCCAGAAAGATCCCAGCTTGACTCCCAGCTCCCAGGCTGGGTTTGTGGGGCTGGTGGGTAGGAAACAAATGCACCTTCTTACTGTGTGCAGATCCCTGAGGATCCCCTCTCTAAAGTGAGCGGCTCCACTAAAACAGGGTGTGGCGTGTTCTGGACACCCCAGGCTAGATCCTCAGCTGGTGTAAATCTGGGCAGCTTCACTTCCTTCAATGCAGCCAGGCCAATGTCCATCCGCTGCATGTCTGGCCCTCCATCAATACTGCGCCCATCCACCAGAAAGGGTCATTTGAGGAGGTGGAAGAGGAAGTGGTGGCTGAAAGCAGGAGATGCTGAGGTAGATGGGAAGGGCTGTTCGCCTGCTGCCCGCAAGGGAGTTGGCCATGTCATAGAATCATAGAATCATAGAATATCAGGGTTGGAAGGGACCTCAGGAGGTCATCTAGTCCAACCCCCTGCTCAAAGCAGGACCAATTCCCAACTAAATCATCCCAGCCAGGGCTTTGTCAAGCCGGGCCTTGTCACAGGCAGGCTGAGATCCATCTTGCTTTTGAGAGCCAGCTGCCCCCTCTCTGCCCCCGGGGCTGAAAAAGGGTAGTAATCCCATTAAAGTCACCTTCTTCCTCCCTCCCTGTAGCTGCTGGCTCAGCCTGGAGAGAGGATTTCATTGGAGCTTCCTGGGTCCAGTCTGTGCCATAATCCTGGTGGGTACCTCACAGAACCACAGGGCCCCTTCTCTTCTCACCTCTGC
>NW_020693981.1:0-4068 GCF_002925995.2 Terrapene triunguis
ACACCCCTGAGAGACATAGCTATACTGATGTAAATTTCCAGTGTAGAGCAGCCCTTAATCCGTTTCAAAGTAGAGGTGAGGACCACAGCGGAACTCAACTATCATGCAGGAACTCAACATGTCATGAGTCTGTTCAATGATATTTTCCCTACTTGGGAGGATTAGCTGGTTTGTTCCTAGTAGCAGAAAGGTTAACAAGTGTTTGCATTTCTCAAGAGAGTAATTTAAAATTCTTTACACTTCCACCAATCCCTCTATTTTCTCTGCGTATGTTCATAAAGGCATTATTAGGCTAAAATCTTGTGGTTATAATCCTCTACATATAATTGGTTATAAAGAAAGGGTATGAAGATACAAAACTTATTTATCATGCTTAAGATGACAAGTAAAAGCAAAATATGAGCAGTAACACCATGTATAGCAAAGGGCAATATTTTGCAGGAACACACTACAGGAGAATTTATAAACAAATACTTACCAGTTCCTATCTAACAACTGAATTTTAAGGAGCAGCATGAATAAACTGCAGTTAAATCCACCCTGATTTACTTCCCCAATATAATTAGATGCCATGGATATTGCAACTTATCTTCCTTATGGTAAAGATCTCAAACTCCTGGAGGTTTCCCAAAGCTTTTTGTACAATTGCTGACTTCACACTTCCTTTCTGAAATGATCCCTACACAGTCCAAGTTTTTCTCCCACTACTGACTCAGGAACACACTTTCCTGTAGACTTGTAATGCCAATTAAGCACTGCCAGATAAACTTATTCTGAATACATCTCCAATTTGCTTTCCTGATCTTTAGGACTGTGCCTACAGAGGCATTTCAGCATTGCTCCAATTGTTGGGGGAACTATAAGCCTAGATCGGGTTTAGAAGTTACCGCTCTGAGCAAGGTTGGAGAACAAGCTCCGGTGCCTGGTCTACATTAGCATTTCCATCAGTGATAGAACAGCAAGAGCAGTGCTAGTGCAAGGGGAGGCAAGAGAGTACCAGAGGAGTGCTTGTGGGTTTTCCCCAAGGTAGAAAAGCAAAGGAATGAATACAAAGTCATTAGTATTAGGAATTTCCATACTGGAAAACTTAACTGACTGCTTTATGAAAGCATCAGATGCACCATAGGAAAGGATGTATTTCCTGTGGTTTACCTTTTCATTTAGTAATTTAAGCTCTTTTGGAAGACTTCATCATTCCTTCGTGTCCTTCCATTAAGATGGTCCATTTTTTTTTTTCAAATTAACAGACAGTTGGTATCCATCACTGTGAAGTGTACTCTTACTTAATTCACATAACTAATCACACAACATTTAAGATCAAATTTAAACTTCTATTCCAAGAGCAACTTAAACAAACTTTAAACAGCAATTCCAATCACTTACAGATACACTGATAAATTAATGGCTACATAGATACTGATAGCCATCTTGTTTTTTTATCAGTATAGGCTGGGTTACACACATCAGCTTCAATGAGGCTTAACCGCTGCTTTTCATTTAAGATGGTAGAAACAGTTAAACTCTCAAAATAATAGTCTCCAAATCAAACCACGGGCCCATGTCGCTGCCCAAAATAAAGGCACACCCAACGCCACTACTCAGGGCTTAACAGGTATTGTTTGAAAAGGGGAGTGAGGAGGGGAAACAACACCAGCAGAGAAGCATACAGAAACAGAAGGAAGCTCCAGATATAGCCTGGACCAGCATGGTGGGTGGCCCTGAGAGAAGCCTAGAGAGGTTTTGGATCTGGTGCTGGCTAAAAGAGGTTTGGGGCTGTGAGCAAGGAAACTGCTTCCTGTTTTGTTCCTTCTGTGTTCAGTGAAATTGGATTTTGCACATTCCTTGTAAATAAACAAGACTGCATGCATCAAAGGTACCTGGCTCCATCATCAATATCTCCTCCTAACTGGAACAGCCCACAAGAAACTGAATTTTTGGCTAGCTGCTCCAGCCAAAAGGGGTATCAGTATTTTGCACTTTAGATAAACTGCCAGTGAAATAAGTGTGATTATTTCAGACCCGACTATATATTGAGTGTGATATACAAGACAGACTATATCTATCTATCTATATAAAACAGATCTTTCCGCTGAACAGTATGATAAGAACTATTTTTAACAGTGACTCCTTCCTGCATAAATGCATACTTGGAATATAATGAAGGAATAACCTATGTCTTATTTTTTGAATATGTAACTTCTTTAGGTACAATTAGGTCTATAGATTAAGACTCATACCAAAAGCTTTAATGAAACATTTGTTGCTCTACAGGTTCTCAAAAAACCTAGGTGACTGCATATAAGGTAACTCTGTATATCAACAAGGTCATGTTAAGAAGTTTAGACTGAATAGACACTTTGCTCAGATGGGAAATGTGATCTCCACATTTCCATTAAAAAAGTTACAAATAGTCTTGCCTACCTAAAAGTTAATAAACAATTAGATATTAGTTCAGTCACTAAAACTGTTTAGTCTGGTACTGGAACATTTCATACATTCCCATTATGTAGAAAAAATTGCACCCATCTCCTCCTGTTATAAGCACGTGTTCGCTGCTATGTTATTATCTCTTTTTAGGTACGCATGTTACCATCCCTTTTTAGAAAAAGAAAGGAGATAAAATGAAAACAGTATTGATTCTGCCATGTTCCTTTCCACTCTTTCCCACGATCTTTCTACCCTCACTTTTATATGTCATAGATGATGTTTTAAGTATTTGTATTGCAGTAGCTTGCAGAGGCCACTGTGACAGATAACACACAGACATAGGAAGACATGATCCTTGCCCTAGATAAAAAAGGATTAAGATCAAGTTTTTAGGGGTGTTTTTGGTTTACCACTTTTTCTAGGGTGGGACTAGGAGAGGCTGGTGGTAAGGTCTGAGAGTTTTGTTCCACTGGGACAAGCAGTCATACACATATATACATACACACACAAGAAAGACTGGAAAGGAACATGGCAGAATCAATACCATTTCCATTTTATTTTTTTTTTCTTTTCTAAAAAGGGATGGTAACATGGGAGGATAACCTCGTTAAGTTCTGACTCAGGTGGTCATGAGATGTATTCTCTCTGACCTTAGTGTGTTAAGATTTCTGAAGTTCCAGTCACAGTGGACTGAATAGGTGTGTTTACCAACTTGCTAGAAGGAATAAAACTTGATTAAAGTATGGAAGGGGTTAATGATTCATTACAGTGATTTAGAAGACATGCATTAAACGGGAGAAATTACTTTAAATCATAACAGCGAACACATGCATACAACAGGAGGAGATGGGTGCAATTTTTTCTATATAATGGGAATATATGAAACGTTCCAGTACCTGTCACCCCCCTCCCCCACACACACACACATATATATACACACCTCTATCTCGATATAATGCTACCTGATATAACACGAATTCGGCTATAACGCAGTAAAGCAGTGCTCCGGGGGGCGGGGCTGCGCACTCGGTGGATCAAAGCAAGTTCAATATAACGTGGTTTCACCTATAACGCGGTAAGATTTTTTGGCTCCCAAGGACAGCGTTATATCGAGGTAGAGGTGTATAAAATAAAAATAAAGCAATGCTTTTTGGGTAAGTCCAAACAATCTTAAGTCTATGCAAACTGGGTAACCACCTGCTGTTGCTGAAAGCCACTATCAGTGCCTACTATATTCATGTTCAGTTAATAAAAACTGAATATAAATTAAAAAGTTTAGAAACAGAACCTCAATAACTGCCAAGGGTGTAAGAGCTCATGAACAAATTTTTGGGATGGAAAATAAAGTTAGTTGTTCCTTAAAGTGAGACTATAGTCATTTATTAACAACATAGCATACCCAAGGGCATGATCACTGATCAGCTGGTGGAGGCACTACCTACTGTATACTGAGCAAGGTGACAAGGGATGTATGAAGCATTGCATTTCTTGTCTGCATTGTAATTGAAACACATTTATAGTTACTTTCACTTCATGGGAAGAAATTAAACGCAATATTCCCTTCAAATAAGGTTTCACCATCTCCTATTCTAAGGCCTGGTCTACACTAGGCGTTTATGTCGAATTTAGCGCCGTTACATC
>NW_020693981.1:4078-8706 GCF_002925995.2 Terrapene triunguis
AACCTCCCACCCCGCCATAAAGGTCTCCCCCTTGCTCTCACAGAGATTGTGGAGCACACAGCAAGCTGCAATAACAATGGGGATATTGGTTTCGCTGAGATCACAGCGAGTCAGTAAGGTTCTCCATCTCCCCTTGAGACATCCAAAAGCACACTCCACCACCATTCTGCACTTGCTCAGCCGGTAGTTGAAGAGTTCTTTTTCAGTGTCCAGGGCGCCAGTATAGGGCTTCATGATCCAGGGCATTAGCGGGTAGGCTGGGTCCCCGAGGATCACTATAGGCATCTCCACATCCCCAAGAGTTATTTTGTGGTCCGGGAAGTAAATACCTTCCTGCAGCCGTCTAAACAGACCTGAGTTCCTGAAAACACGAGCGTCATGAACCTTGCCCGGCCATCCGACGTTGATGTTTGAAAAACGTCCCCTATGGTCCACCAGTGCTTGCAGTACCATTGAAAAGTAGCCCTTTCGGTTGATGTACTGGCTGGCCTGGTGGTCCGGTCCCAGGATAGGGATGTGAGTTCCATCTATAGCCCCACCGCAGTTTGGGAATCCCATCGTGGCGAAGCCATCTATGATGACCTGCGCGTTTCCCAGGGTCACTACCTTTGAGAGCAGTACCTCAACGATTGCGTTGGCTACTTGCATGACAACAACCCCCACAGTAGATTTGCCCATGCCAAAGTGGTTCGCGACTGACCGGTGTAGCTGTCTGGCGTTGCAAGCTTCCAGAGGGCTATGGCCACTCGCTTCTGGACAGTCAGGGCTGCTCGCATCCGGGTGTCATTGCGCTTCAGGGCAGGGGACAGCAACTCACAAAGTTCCATGAAAGTCCCCTTCCGCATGCAAAAGTTTCGCAGCCACTGGGATTCATCCCAGACCTGCAGCACTATGCGGTCCCACCAGTCCGTGCTTGTTTCCCGGGCCCAGAATCGCCGTTCCACAACATCCACATGACCCATTGCCACCGTGATGTCCACGGCGCTGGGTCCCGTGCTTTCTGACAGGTCTGTGCTACTCTCAGACTTCAGGCCCTCACCGCGGTGCCGTAGCCTCCTCGCCCGATTTATCTGCATCTGCCTCTGGGAAAGGTGGATGATAAGCTGCGAGGCGTTGACAACGGCCACAACTGCAGCGATGATCGCAGCGGGCTCCATGCTCGCAGTGCTGTGGCGGCCGCGCTGTCACTGACCAGAAAAGTGCGCGAACTGATTTCCCGCCGGCGCTTTCAGGGAGGGAGGGCGGGAGTGACGGACGGATGACGACAGTTACCCAAAAGCACCCTCGACACATTTTTTTACCCAGAAGGCATTGGCGGCTCGACCCAGAATTCCAATGGGCAGCGGGAACTGTGGGATAGCTGCCCACAGTGCACCGCTTCCAATGTCGACGCTTTCCCCATTAGTGTGGACTCACAAAGTCGAATTACTGTCCTTAGTGTGGACACACATGTTCGACTTTGCAATATCGATTCCACATATTCGATTTAAGTAAAATCGAACTACTCTCGTAGTGTAGACATACCCTAAGAAGTCAATGCTCAATCAGTATACTTAATTAGCCACTGGTTCATTACAGAAAGACTGCTGAAATATTTAAGACGAATAGCTCATTTTAATTTATACTTTCAATATGCGTTATTATAACCAACTGTTCTGATAACGTGGGCACATGCCATAAAATCCTTTAGTCCAGATACTCTAACATGAGATCAGCCCTAGAATTTATGGATTCAAACAAGTGTTCCATTTACACAATCCAATCTTTTTTTGCTGAAGACTAACAAAAGACTGAAGTCCATGCCATCAGCCATCATCAACATGATTAGTTTTTAGAATTTTTATACTAAAGAGATAAGAAATCACAATGAAAACCTTCCCTCCTCCTTGCCCTAATATTTAAAATCTAAGTGTATGTCCCATGCTTACTATAATTACACTTTTTATTTTTTGCTTGTGTGTAATTATACATCACAACCTCACTTTCTATTGATTCCCCCTAGACAACTACTGGTTTATCTGCTTTTGAAATTAATTTCCCACAAGTGTCTAAATGCATTGCTTATACTCTTACCATGAAAATGTAATGATTCTTAATTCTCCATGAATTTAAGAAGCCTAACACAGACTAAGTAACACTTCATATCATGTTGCTTAAATAAAACTTTTTACCTTTTCCCCCAGATTATTTTTTATCATCTGACAAGTGCATCATAATTCAATACAAAGAAAACTATTAATGAGGCATTGCGGTTAACATTTTGCAGGCTGGAATGAGCAAGCTATACCTTTCCCATGGTGCAGAATACCTCTTTTCAGGTATTAGTTTGCTCTAGGAGCCTGTGTGCTGTACACCTCTGAGAAGTGCCCTGTCTGGAAACAGTGTTACAGGATAGATCACCGAGAAAAAGTTATGATACAGCAGAAACTATGATGCTGATACTAGCGAGATGTTAGAGCACCAACTAACACTAAAAAAATAAGAAAATATATTCAGTTATTAATGTTCACTGTATATTACATCTCTATTTCCTTAGTAGGTACTGCCATCTTTAACATAGATGTTATTAGAACTATTAATCTGAGCAGACACTTCACAGAACTCCCATAGCTATTTTTAAGATATAAAATTTCTAGTTGTCATAAGAACACTCAAGCTTAGCCAGAGACAGTATGTCTAGATAGACATGAATTTCTAAGTGACTTCATTGTGTTATCTGCCAGCCCTTTGTTCTTCCCAGAATTATTTGAGGTGCTTGCTAAAGCTATGAAGACCTCACTGAATTCTATTTGCACAGGGCCCTCTATATACCTCCATAGACTTGAGGCCCTACAACATAACCCCTCCCCCCCCCCTTTTTTTTTTTTAATTTGCAGAGGGTGAGGTGTTGGCAGGGGAAAAGAGGGGGATGGGGGGAAGAGACCTGAGAAAACCATCTTCACTTCCCAAACGAGAAGAAAAAGGTGTCTAATTTTGGACCTAGCAACTTCAGCTGCCCTTCCATATCTACTTGTAATGGGGTTGGCACCCACCTCTCATGAGCACCCCCTCTGGTTGGGTGTGTCCGCGATCTTTAAACCAGTCCCAGCCCTGTCATCGGGCTGTACCTGTAGGGCTTCCTCCCTGGAGGCAATGGTTTTGCCCGCTTAGTCTGGTTTGGCCCCAGTCTTCAGCTGGGCATCCTGACAGTTCAGTCACCTTCTGGAGATTTACTGATGTCCAATTGTAGGCCCTTTCCCAGTGGCCTATGTGGGGTATCAGGGCCCACCCACTACTCTGGGTCCGGCCCAGGAACCTTTGGAACAGCAGCCACGTGCCACCGTGTCCCTTTAGTAAAACTATCTTCAGTTCTCTGGGCCACTTCCCCGTGGCCCAAGCCTTCACTGATGCCTTACCCTTACCTCAGGGCTCTTTTAAGGGGGGAGGGATAGCTCAGTGGTTTGAGCATTGGCCTGCTAAACCCAGGGTTGTGTGTTCAATCCTTGACGGGGCCACTTAGGGATCTGGGGCAATAAATAAATAAATAAATAAAAAGAACAACAGTACTTGATCCTGCTAGTGAGGGCAGGGGGCTGGACTCGATGACCTTTCAGGGTCCCTTCCAGTTCTATGAGATAGGTATATCTCCATATATATATTATATTAATTTTTCTAAGCTCAGGCCCAGTAGCCAGTCAGGAGCTCTTCTGTGCTCCCCCGCTCCCTACTAGCACTGAACTGTCCATTGTGCTGCAGTTCCCTTCGCCAGCCAGAAGTCCCTCTGCACCCCTCTAGCTCCAGCAAGGAACTGAACTGTCTCTGGAGCTCCTTTTTATAAGGCCCTACTGGGCCCTGATTGGCTGCTTCCCCTGCAGCCCCTCTAGCCTATTTGGACAACCTCTCCAACTGCTCCTTACCTGGGATGAGCGTGGCAGGACTTTGAGGTCTCATCCACCCTGTCACACTCCTCCTTTGGCATTTCTTCAGAGTTATTTCAGATTAAAAACAATTGTGTAGTTAAGATAGTCTTGTACAACCAAACTAAGCTTCTCATCTCCCCCCTTTTGAAATACTAACAAGTCAGACAGCACAAGCTCTTGGTGTGCAAATTTATTCACAAGTCATTCAAGCACATAACAGATGCTATTCCTTAAAATATTCTGACCATACAAGTTGTGGTGTTCACTTCAACACAAGGAAGATTCAAAATAGATGGATACCTAAGGAATGGGATGCATATTAATGCAGAAAATACGTCTTTATATAAAAATCAATGTTGTGGCCCTCATTTGGATTACTGCATGCAGTACTGATCAGCCCATCACAAACAAAAGCATAGAATTAAAAAGGGGTTCAGCAAAGGCCTGGCAAAACTCACGTATTATAAAAAAAAAAGATGGGAGAAGATTGTGACTGTTTACCTTAGAAAGGAGACATGATAAAAGTACCACATATACTCATTCAGAAGACGAATTTTTTTAGTAAAAAAGGCAAGCACCAGAGAAGGGGGTCAGCTTATGAACGGGTCTAGAGAGGGAGCGGTGGGACACAGCCCCTCCTCCCAACAGAGGGAGCAAGGAGAGGCAGCACAGCCAGCAGAGCCAGAAGGGAAGAGGCGGGGCCAGAGTCTCTCCGCTTCTGGCCACGCT
>NW_020693982.1:0-4760 GCF_002925995.2 Terrapene triunguis
TCTTCCTGCTTTGGAGGCAGACGACAATTTCCTTCCCCCTCCCCACCCCCACTCGGTCCTTTGCACCCAATTCCAGAATTGAATCCCCGCCCCCACCCAGCTGGGATCCCACCGGCGAGGGACTGAAGAATCTAGAGCAGGGGGGACCTGGGGAAAAGCCAGTGAGAGAGGAGGGATGGGAGGGGAAACTGAGGCTCACAGTCTTGACCCCCTTGTTGTCCTCTTCCCCCCAAATGGGGAACCCAAAGCCAGGAAGGTGAGAAGTGTATTGGTGTGAGCGAGGGGATGGGAAGGATCTGTCAGGGAGCTCGGGGGAGGGGATGGGGATGGGGGGATGAATACATAGGTACCTTCTCTCGCCTGCCTCGCCCATCTGTCCGCACACACCCCCTCTAGATATCGAAATCCGGCCCTGGCCCTGGCGCAGTCAGGGGGTGACTCTGGACTAACAGCAGAACTCGCCCCCGGAAAATGCCCCAAGGAGAAGTGGGAAACCTACTGGCCCAATCACTGCCTCAGTTTCCCCCGGGGATAGGGGGGGTAGTGTGTGGCCCTGAGCTGGCTTCTGGTTTCAGGGAGGTGGGGGGCCAGCTGCCTCCCCCACTTCTGTGCTGGACTGAGACTGGGGTGAGGGTAGGGGCGGCGTTTAAATGGGGTTACCCTGCCCTAGGGAAGTGTGTGTGTGTGTGCGTTTGTCCCCCGTCCTGGAGGGGCTGGGCCGTGTGTGTGTGTGTGTGTGTGTGTGTGTGTCCATCCTGGAGGGGCTGGGCTGTGTGTGTGTGTGCGTGTGTGTGTCTCCATCCTGGAGGGGCTGTGTGTGTGCGTGTGTGTGTGTGTCCCCGTCCTGGAGGGGCTGTGTGTGTGTGTGTGTGTCCGTCGTGGGGGGGCGGGGGTGTGTGTGTGTGTGTGTGTGTGTGTGTCCGTCCTGGAGGGGCTGGGCCGTGTGGGTGTGGGTGTGCATGCTCGATCAGGTACGTGGGTGCAGTATGTAACACAGGGCAGCAGGGACACCCCCTACGCCCCACCCCCGCACACACACACACACTCACTCCGAGCTGGCTAACGACACCCTGAGGATCATTACTATAAACACTGTCTCCATTTTTATGTGCTGCATTTTCTTACCAGCTCGAGGCCGTGGCTCAGATCACTGTACGGCCCCCCCCGAGCTGGGAGAGAACCCAGGAGTCCGGGCTCCCAGCCTCCCCCGGCCCCGGCTCCTGCATTTAGACCTGGCTGCACCTCAGTGTGCATCATGGCCAGGCTCCATAGATCACCTGAATTAGCCAAAGCCAGACAGAGAGACTGTGTGTGCGGTGTGTGTGTGGGGGGGGGGGGCACTGATGGGGGGAGGGGTGTTACTAGTCATGCAGTGAGAGCCACTTTCATACCCCCATAGGAGCGGGGCTTGCAGGGTCAGGAGTGAGGGGCACCGGCAGAGCGGGGGGAGCCCAGGGTTGGGCTAGCAGGGCTGGGGGGGGGGCAGGGGGCTGGCAGAGCTGAGGTGAGAGGGCTGGCAGGGTGGGGGGGGGCAGAGGCTAGGGACGGGGCTGGAGGGGGGCAGGGGGCTGGCAGGGCGGGGGGGTGCCGGGCGATGATCGATCTCTGTCTGTGCCCGTCTCCCCCGTCACCGTGTCGCTGGCTCTGAATGCAAAGTGACCGTCCGCCCCGCCACCCCCCTCCTGTCTGCCCCCAGCCGCTTCCCCAGGCAGCTCCCCGGTGCCCCTCACTCCCGACCGGCAGCCCCCTGCTCGCCCGTCCCCGCCAGTCCCACCCCGTGTCTGGCCGGGTCATTGGGGGGGGGGGCGCCCCCGTTTCGCTGCGGGCTCCTCCCCGGCTTCGCTTAGTTGCGTCCCTGCTGCAGCTACGGACCGGTCCCGCCCGGGCCAATAGCCGGGCTCCCCCCCCCCCCCCGTCACCCCATGGGCCCGGCCCGCCCCCCCCCGCTCA
Organism: Terrapene triunguis; assembly: GCF_002925995.2. Lineage (NCBI taxonomy): Eukaryota > Metazoa > Chordata > Testudines > Emydidae > Terrapene > Terrapene triunguis. The sequence continues at coordinate 1,951 of NW_020693982.1, forward strand.
GCTGAGGGGACACACGTGGCTGCGGGTCAGGATCGGCCTGAGGGAGCCGGGAAGGTCCCCGTGATCCCAGCCCTGCTCCCCCACCCCTACCTGTGCCCCCCACTCCCCCAAGCCCCCCCCCCCCCACCCCCCCCCCCCCAGCCCTGCCGGAGCCCCCCCCACTCCTGACCCACAGCCCCCCGTGACCCCCCCAGCCCTGCTCCCCCCAGCCCTGCTGGTGCTCCCCACTCCCCCTAGCCCCCCGTGATCCCAGCCCTGCCTCCCCAGCCCTGCCGGTGCTCCCCACTCCTGACCCGCAGCCCCCCCCAATCCCAGCTCTCGGCTCCTCTGAGGTTGTTACATGGTGTGGGGGGTGAGGAGGGGTGCAGTGAAGGTTGAGATGCAGGTGTTGAAATGAGACAAGTCACTGCTGAGGCCTGAGGGGCTCTTGGCCTGTGACTCCCTGTCCCGGGAAGGGGGGCGAGTATCCATCACCGAAATCCCCCGAACGGACCCGGACGGATGCTGGGCGATGGGGCTGGGATCAGAGCGGCCTGTGCTTAGGGGGCAGTGCCTCCTGCTGGCCTCAGCTGAATTCACATTCCAGGGGGCTCCAGAGCGGCACTAGGGGGTGCTGTGCTGCAGAGGGCGGGATGTGGGCTCTCCCCTGGCATTCAGGGCTGGTCCCGATACCCCAGGGCAGCACTAGGGGGCGCTGTGCTCCCAGAGGCCCTAGCATGTCCTCCAAAGGGCAGGGCTTGAATATGGGGATCTGGGCCAAACCCCAGCTGGGGTGATTCCACTCAGATTCCCTAAATCCTCAAACTGAGATTTTCATTCACTTCGCACCTGAAATTGTACTGAATTGTTGTGAATTAAACAGCCACCGTGCTCCACCCCAGAGGTGGCTGCATCTCAGCACTGGATGAACCAGCCCCGTGTGTTGTTATGTGGGGCTGTTACCCGGTTGCCCCACCCGAGAGGTGGCCTCATCTCAGCACCAGGTGAACCAGCCCTGTGTGGTGTTATGTGCGGCTGTTACACAGTTGCCCCACCCCAGAGGTGGCTGCATCTCAGCACTGGGCGAGCCGTCCCCACGCATTATCTCATCCATTCTCTCTTTCTGCCCTCAGGACTGCTGGTGCGGAGCCTGGAGTATAACCAGCCAGCCGACAACTACACCGTGTGTCAAGGGGACAATGCCATTCTGAGGTGAGACCCTGCCAGAGCGGCCCCCGCGCTGTGAGGGTGAGGCTGGGTGTCTGACCCTGCTGACCCCTGCTGGAGGGGCCCCCACCCCGCTCCCCACAGCAGGGCGCCCCCTAATGCCACTCACCCCACGGGGGGGGGGGGGAGCAAATAATGCTGTCAAAAAGCCAGATTAGGTACACCCACCAAACCCTGCTTCAGTGCAAGGGCTGAGCTGGCAGGGGGTTGCGGGTCGGGAGTGAAGGGCACCGGCAGATGGGATGGGAGGGAGGCTGGGGCTTCCGTAGCAGGGGCTGCAGGTTGAGAGTGAGGGGAACCGGCAGAGCTCGGATGGGGGGCAGGCCAGGGCTTGGGTAGCAGGGGCTGTGGGTCGGGAGTGAGGGGCACCAGCAGAACTGGGGTGGGGGGCAGGCCGGGGCTGGACTAGCAGGGTTCATCTGAGCGTGTTTTGATGGAGACCCTACAATAACAAACGTGCAACATTAGGGTTCGGATGAGAAACCCGGCGATGATAAATTATGCTTCAGAGACCCTAACAATAACTGCCAAAAGACCCTATAATAACAATCCACATCGGAGAGACTCGACCGTAACAGCTGAGTGCTACAGTGCCCGGACCAGAGACCCTCGGTGGGTGGGTCCTTTTCAGAGCACCAGGAAGGGATGTGAAAAGTTATGATCTATCCATGTATCCCCATACTCTCCGTCTGTCTATCTATCCCCATCCACCCCCTCTATCTATCTATCTAATCTATCTATCCCCATACAAACCCATCTATCTATCTATCTATCTATCTATCTATCCCCACACACCCCTGTCTCTCTCTCTCTCCCCCGCCCCCTACCCCCGCTCCCTCCTGCAATGCACCAGCCAGCCTGACTCATGCTCAGAGCTGACCTAGATCCGGCTCCCCCTCCCCTTCCCCAGCCGCCGCAGCCCTTCCAGCAGCTCTGCCCTGGGGCGATGGGGCTGGGCTGACCTAGATTCTGGGGGTAAGTGGGGTGGGGGGCGGCTGGGAGTGGGGCTTCGCGGTGGGTGCTGAAGGGGTAGCCCACACAGCCCCCCGCAGGGCCCCCCCACCCCCTTTCCCCCTCCCCCCCCCCCCCCCCCCCCCCCCCAGCCAGGCTGGCTCCCCGGCCCCTAACATTGTCTGTGACTCCCCCCCCCACCCCCACCCCCGACTGACAATGAGCTGGTCAAACGCAGGCTGTGAGCCGCACACACCCAGCAGGGGGCGCTCCCAGACCCCCGCCCTCCTCCTCCCCCGCACAGATCTTAGAACGAGACCCCCGCCCCACCCCCTGCAGCACAGCGCCCCCTAGTGCCACACTGGGGCATCGGGACCAGCCCTGACTGCCAGGGGAGAGCCCCCGCCCCGCCCCCTGCAGCACAGCGCCCCCTAGTGCCGCCCTGGGACATCGGGACCAGCCCTGACTGCCAGGGGAGAGCCCCGCCCCGGTCCCTGCGGATCTCACAGTGTGATCGGCCGAGCGCTGTCCAATTCACGTCCTGCAGCTGCCGGCTGCTGGCTCCTGGATCCCCTGAGAGCTGGAATTATTTAGTGATTGTGGCATTAAAGAAGAGAAAACAGCCCCCCTAATTCAATCTCACTCTGCTGACC
>NW_020693983.1:0-1183 GCF_002925995.2 Terrapene triunguis
ATTATTATTATTTTATTATGAATACCAATATGATAAAATTGCAATGAATTGTGCTAGATGTGCCATGTAAGGTGTCAATGAAAATGTTATGATTTTCCAAGTATGATGATTTTGTTTCTATCTTTGTATCACCTTTCTATTGTGAGGTATAGCTATGTAGGGTATATTTGTATTTCCAGACTTGTGCAGTGTTTCTGGGTGACACCCCAGACATATTGGCATCAGCCCTGCCTAGCCTGTTCGATGGCCCATCCAGGGTCATCAGCCATACAATGAGCCCATGGAAAGAACTAAGGGGATACACCTATTGAGTCAGCAAGACATGCAGGGATATACCTATGTACTGAGAACTCCAAAGCTTTTCCATGCATGTGCTGTGAAGCTTGTGTTTGGGACACAGGAAGTAGAAGCCACATGGCAAAAGGAATATACAGGGCAGCTGCATCATCTCCATTTTGTCTTCAATCCCTCTTCCTAACTCTGGTTCAACTTCTCTACAAACTGAAGCCTTGAACAAAGAACTGAATAATGTGGATGTGTACCAGAAAGCCTTTCAAGCCAGGAACTCACCAATACTGCTAGGAACCAGATATATAGATTTCTGAATGTATTTGACTGCTTTCCCATCGAACAACTTCCTTTTTCTTTCTTTCTTTTATAATAAACCTTTAATTTAGATGGTTTCTTGCTTTCTTATAAACCTTTAGTTTAGATTCTAAAGGATTGGCTGGCATCATAGTATTTTGGGTAAGATCCAAACCTATAGTGACCTGGTAATGTGGCTGACTCTGGGGTCAGAAGAACACTTTTTGTTTATGTGAGCAGAGTTTTTAAATAACCTCTCACTGTACTGGACCTAGGTGCTGATTGGGAGTCAGAGAAGTGCAATGCAATCAAGGGGGCTGTGATTTCTTTTTTCAGTTTCTCGCTAACCAGTATGGGTGATCAGAAGCAGTTTGTGACTGGTTGGTGAATTTAACTTCAGTGTTAACCACCAGTTTTGGGAGCATCTGCTCTGCCTTTTTCAGCCTTCCCTGATCTAGGCATTTTCAGTGAGGACTGACCCCGGGCACACCAGGTCACACTAAGCACTGAAGTTAAATTAATAGAATGTTTTTTATGACACAGTCGTATGAAATCAACTGAACTCCTTTGTTTTCTTTCATCTGAGCAGGGTTTCCAG
>NW_020693984.1:0-2326 GCF_002925995.2 Terrapene triunguis
TGTGATTCAGACATGTCTGCCCTGCGTGACGACTCCCCGTTGTGTGTTTGCAGCACTTTATGAAGCCCCTGCAGAGATTTCTAAAACCTGAGGACATGGAGAACATTTTCATCAACATCGAGGTAAGTTGCTCTCTTTTTCATATACCTCTCCTGACTCAAACTAAGCTCCGTCCTGGAAACCCTGCCTAAATACCACCCATCAATCCACCTTCCCTGTTTAGGGGACTGTGTGACTCAGAAGTTCAGTGTGTGCTATATATCCCCCATTCTAGTGGCTGTTTCACAAAGTGGATAACAACCTGCTACTGCTAGGAGCGGATAGAGTTGCTCCATTATCTCAAAAGGCAGCAGCCTGTGCTGAAGGCCCTGGATCCAAATTACACTGGCAATCCATGCAGGGGTAGCTATGAATGTCGCCCTATCTCCTGCAGTAGGTCATGGGTAGGTTCCTAGAATTGAAAGGCTCTGGTAGGGGAGTGTGGCCTACTGGTTAGGACGAGCTAGCTTGTAGTCAGAACTGCTAGGTTCTATTCCTTGCTGTGGGAAACAGTGTGGGTCTATTGCTTAGATCAAGATGGATTGTTAGTCAGGACTCCCGGGTTTTATTTCTGGATAGGAGTGAGGCCTGGTTGTTAGAACAAGGGAATCTCATTAACACCAGCTGAAGAGTCTGGCCCATTGACTCCAGTGAGGTCGCACCCACTGCGATCTGGCCCCACTGATATTTTTGTTCTGTGTGTGTACAGCACCCAGTACAATGGGTTCCTGCTCCATAAGTGGGGACTGGGCAAATTTCACATCCGGTGTTAGCCCAGGAAGCACATGTCCCGGTGGGTTCCACAGTCTAATCCTGGGGTCTAGATCTCAGTCCGCCTCCCCTAGGACTCCAGCATGGGACTTGTGGTGCACGTGATGTTTCTGTACAGCCCATAGCTGGTGAGTGAGCTAGTTGTGGCAGGTTGAGTGGCTCTGAGCTGATTTCCCCCCCTCTGCCCCCCAACCCGCTCCTAGGACCTCGTGAAGGTGCATCGATTCTTCTTGGATGACCTGAAGAATGTCCTGTCCTTCAGCAACGCCCAGAACCTCTACCAGGTCTTTATCAAGTACAAGGAAAGGTGAGGCTTGTCCGGAAAGGTGCGGGTGGGGAGAAGAACCCCTGGGGAGAGGTGGAGGAGATCCCCTAGTGGGTCACTTGGGCATGCTCTGAAGCCACATGTTCTTCCCCGTCCCCCTTGACCTTGCTGGGGCGAGGGTCGGTTCCCCTTTCTCCTCCCTGCCCCAAGAGCTCAGTGTCTAGAAGAATCCGTGGAGATGCCTCCTTCTCACCACCGCCCCCACCCCACTTCTTTATTCCCTGCCCCCATGGTGCCCCCTGCTGAGCAAGAAAGCTAAGCCCACCTCGTGGGAGCTCCCTTCACACTCGGAGAGCAGAGGTGGGTCCAGGGAGTCAGGGCACAGCTGGTCCCTGTGTCCCCCACTCTCCGTTCCCAGGATATGGGGCTCCCAGCACCTCTTTCCTGAGTTCCCACCTTTCTTTCTTTCTTTCTTTCTTTCTTTCTTTCTCCCTCCCCTCGGCTGTGGGTGGAGACAGGAAGAAGACAAGCCAAGGGTTCTTTCCAGACTGGGCCAGGGCCACATTCCAGCTCTCCCTCCCCTCCCCCGGCTCACGCCCATAATCCCCTTTGCCCTCCCAGGTTCCTGCTCTATGGCAGATACTGCAGTCAGGTGGAAGCCGCCAGCCGGTGTCTGGACCAAGTGGCTGGTGCCAGCATGGACGTGAGGATGAAGCTGGAGGTCAGGGCCGTGGTTCTGTATCACCCTAGCCACTCCCCATCCATCCTCTAACTACAGCCCCACCCCCCACATCCCTCCGTGCTAAAGGGAACCCCCTAAGCAGGAATGGGCTGGGGACATCAGAGGGCATGGAAGATGTGCCAGGATCAGGGGAGTTCAGAGGTATGGAGGGAGTTGCCATGGGGTCAGGGGGCTGATAGGGCACTGCAGGAGGTGCCATGGGATTGGGAGGTTCAGAGGGTACGGCAGGAGGTGCAGGGTCGGGGGGCTCAGAGGACATGGCAGGAGGTGCCATGGGGTTGGGGGGCTCAGAGGGTACGGCAGGAGGTGCAGGGTCGGGGAGCTCAGAGGACACGGTAGGAGGTGCAGGGTCGGGGGGTTCAGAGGACACGGCAGGAGGTGCTGGGTCGGGGGGTTCAGAGGACACGGCAGGAGGTGCAGGGTCGAGGGGTTCAGAGGACACGGCAGGAGGTGCAGGGTCGGGGGGCTCAGAGGACACGGCAGGAGGTGCAGGGTCAGGGGGTTCAGAG
>NW_020693984.1:2426-7030 GCF_002925995.2 Terrapene triunguis
AGGTGCAGGGTCGGAGGGTTCAGAGGACACGGCAGGAGGTTCCGTGGGGTCACGGGGTGGATGGGTTCCATAGTCCTGGCTCATGCAGGAGCTAGCTGAGGCCCTATGAGTGTCCCATCACATAGGACTGGCCCTAGTTTTTGTGGGTCCTTCTGGCCCTCAGCACACTGGGCATCTCCCCCTGCCAATGCTGTCCTGTCCTGCAATCCTGTTGTGTAGGAATGCTCCCAGCGAGCCAACAATGGGCGCTTCACCCTGCGTGACCTGCTGATGGTGCCCATGCAACGGGTGCTGAAATACCATCTGCTCCTGCAGGTACGGACCCTCGGCTGGAAGCTGGGGGTGGGCACGAAGGACCCTGGTCAAGGGGGCGTGGTCTATGCAGAAGGGTCATGGATTGGGAGTCAGGACACCTGGGTTCTATTTTCAGCTCAGGGAGGGGAGTGGGGTCTTGTTGGCTAAAGGAGGGGGTAGGCTGGGGATCAAGACTCCTGGGTTCTATTCCTGGCTGTGCCATTGGCCTGCTGTGTGACCATGGGCAAGTCCTTTCCCCTCTCTGTGCCTCAGTTTCCCTCTATAAAATAGGCAGAACAATGACCACCGTCGGAAAAAAAAACCCTATAGGTGTTCGGCATGGTATAATCCCCCTCAGTACCAGCTGGGTCTGGCCAGCTCTTCCATTGAAGCCTGGGGTCAGCTTCAGACTAGCAAGTCTGCTCTTCGGTGCAGGAGCCGTCTTTATGCTCTCTTTGTTTGTACAGGACGTAGCACCATGGGGTCCTGGGCCATGACTGGAGCACCTAGGTGCTACCGTAATATACCTAATAAATAACGTACAGCACCCAGCACTATATGGGCTCCTGGCTCTGCCCCATGATGCTTCGCGCTGGGGAACCCTGGCACCCTCTGCTGGAGGAGCCAGAAATGCCTTTGAGTGGGTCAAATCCATCCCGGTTTATTTCCTCTCTCCAGGAGCTGGTGAAACATACGGTGGAGCCGACAGAAAAGGAGAACTTGCGGCTGGCGCTGGATGCCATGCGGGTGAGGCCGGCTCTGCGTCTCCCGGGTGCTGTCAACTTTCGGGACAGTCATGAGGGTCTCTCAGTGTTTCGGTCGCCAGACTTGGGCTGGCACAAAACGCTCCGGGGCCTGGCGGGTGGTTGTGCCCATCAGAGGGACTTATGCTTGGGGCGTGAGGGTAGGAAAGTTCCTGTTTAAGGCTGGGTGGAAGAGGGACTTCCCTCCCCGGCGGAAATTCTGACATTGCGAGTGAGGGGGAGGGGGACGGGAACCATCGTCCTGAGGCTGAAATTTTCCTCAGAATGGAAATTCTGAAAAATATTGATTCCGAAACATCTCAATGACTGGAGGGCTTGTGGAGACGTGGAAATGGACCGAAATAGCTAGTCTAGGATAATTATTTTAAAATGAGTACTAATAATAAAATCTATTCCAGAATAATGATTTTATAACAATAAAATAACTATAGTAATGAAAATAATAATTATAAGTAGCTACTCTGGAATAATTATTAAATAAATGACATTATCGTAATAATTATAAATACCTCTTCTGGAATAATTATAAAATATAATAAATAATTAATAACAAAAGTAATAGTTATTAATAATAATTTCACTATTCCAGAATAGTTCTTTTCGTATAAGTCCCAGTGTGGACACTCTTATTCTGGGAGACAAATGCCTTTTCCAATTTAGCTTAATGAACTTTGGAAGTGGATTTATTCTGGAATAGCTACTTCAGAAAATGTTTAAGTGTAGACACACCATAATATAATATAATATAATAATTAATACAAGGGCACCGGAACAGGGTGGAACAGGGTGTCGTGGCCCCCACACTTTTCACTGGCTGTAAGGGCAAGTGATGGGAGGGGGCGGAGAGGAGCGAGTGGGGGGCAGGGTCATTGGGGGAAGAGGCGGTGCGGAAGCGGGGGCTCTGGGGAAGAGGCGTGATGGGGGCTGGGGGAGAAGGGGCAGTGTGGGGGCAGGGCTTTGGGGGGTGAGACCTTATTAGAGTCAAAATCCAGTGACTTAGACTTTTGAATGAGGCGTGTTACAAGTAGACTAGCGCAGCGGTTCTCAACCTTTTTCTTTCTGAGCCCCCCCTCAACATGCTAGAAAAACTCCGGGGCCCAGCCGGGGGGGGCCTCTGGGCCCGGGGTGGGACCCTGGGGCATAGGCGTAGTTTGACTTCTATTGGGGGGGTGGGGGGGTGGGGCAAGGGCCGGCAGGGCAAGGGCCAGCTCTGCACAGCGGGGTCCAGGGAGGGAGCGCCACCTCCACCCCCGACTCACCTCATCAGGTCACTCACCTGTCCGGGGCTGGAGCCGGTGGCTGCTCCCCGAGGGCTCTGCCTTGAGCAGTCAAAGGAGGCTGGGAGCTGAGGCGCAGACGCAACCCCAAGCACCAGGGGCAGATGGGAGAATGCCACAGCTGCCCACTCCATGGTACCACCAGCCAGAGGGGCAGCTGCCCCGCACTGCCTGGCTCGGTCTTCCTGCCTAGGGTGGGGCCTGAGGGGGGCTGAGGGAGAGGAGGTGGGGGGGGGTGGAGCTGCCCCCAGGACTACCCCCCCCGGGGTAAGGCGGGCCATTTGGGGGGGCAACACCCTTGTGTCCCTTCAATGCTTCAGTCCCGGGGGGAGGTGCCAGGGCTCAAGGCTTCATCCCCACGCCGCTCCCCGCTTCAGTCCCGCGGGGGGCGCCGGGGCTCGGGAAACTGGGTTTCAGCGGCGGGGCTCTGCGGCCACCCTGAAAGGGCTTGGGGCCCCCCAGAGGGCTGCGGACCCCCGGTTGAGAACCACTGGACTAGCGAATGACTAGTGAAAACAGGGCCGATTTGTTGATTGGAGGGTAGTTACTTTGTGTATCCGACGTGTGATGTTCACAGTTTTTGAATCCGCTGTCAGCACGTCATTGTCTGAGCACCTCATAATTATCCCTAAGTGTGAACATTTAAACCAATAAAAATAGAGAAAAAAAAATGCTTAAAACCCAGAAGTTTGCGCAACGGTGAAAATGTAAAGCTACAAAAATTAAATAAACATTGGTAGTCTCAGTTAAAATTCAAAAAAATCTGGTAAGCCTAAATAAATACACTAGAATAAATATAATATAACAAATATACCGTAATAAATATGTTGCTGTTGGTGCGGTGAGCTGGGTAGTGGAGGAGCTAGTGTTGGGGGCTGGTGCTGAAGGGTTGGGGGCTTGTCGGGTGGGGAGGCTGGTGCTGAGGGGAGTGGTGGTGGGGGTTTGTGGGCTGGGGGCTGCAGAGTTGGGGGGCTTGCGGGGTGGGGAGGCTGGGGCTGGAGAGGGCAGTCGGGGTGGGTGCTACTGGGATGCTGCACTGGGGCTATTCAGTACACCCCATTGGGTGGCGGGGAGGGCAGAGCAGTAATGGAGGGGTCTGGCGCCCCCTTTGCTAGTAAGGGATGTCACTCTGCCCCATGGAAACCCCCCTTTTTAATGGTCAGACCTCAGAGAGCCGTGCCCCCAGCAGAGAATGCCCCGGGGACCCTGAAGGGAAAACCCAGCCATGGATCGCACCTCCAAGCACGGCTGGTGCTGACCAAGGGCTCGGTGTGTCCCCACCCTCCATCCCCTAGGACCTGGCACAGTGTGTGAACGAGATCAAGAGAGACAATGAGACCCTGAAACAGATCACCAACTTCCAGCTCTCCATAGAGAAACTGGTGAGTCCCTGGGCCAGTGCTACCTCCTTTGCCGCTTCCCTCGGTCTTTTTCTTTCTTTTTCCCTTCTTCCTTGTCTGTTTGTTCCTTCCTTCATTCCTTCGTTCACTTTTCCTCTTTCATTTGTTTATTCCTTCATTTATTTCTTCCTGCATTCATTCATTCATTCTTCCTCCACCATGTTTCACGTTTGCTCCTTTATCCGTTTGTTCCTTTATTTGTTCATTCTTCCTCTTTCATTCATTCCTTTATTCGTTCATTCTTCCTCTTTCAATCTTGCATTTGTTCGCTCCTGTATTTATTCATTCCTTTACTTGTTCGTTCATTTTTCCTGTCTCGTCCTTTTGTTCGCTCCTTTATTTGTTTGTTCCCTCAATCATTCTTCCTCTTTTTCCTTTTTTGTTCTTTAATTCATTTTCTTTTATTCATTTGTTCTTTTTGTCATTCATTCACCTGTTGTTGGTTCTTTCATTCATTGATTAGTTCGTTTTCCCTCTTTCATTCATTTTATTTGTTCTTTCATTCTTTTTCCTTCATTTTCATTGTTTTACTCTTTTCCTTTCATTTTTTTGTTCATTTCTTGTCAGTTGCGCGTTCTCTTTAATGAACTAATTATATCAAACGACCGAAATTGTTTTTTTAAATTATTTTTTCCCGGCCGACTGTATCACTTTTCTCTTCTCCCCTGGAATACGTATATACAATACAAACCGGAGTGTGTGTTATACACACTCAACAGCTTCCTGCTGGCTGGCCTTTCTTAGAGCTGCCTCTGTCTAGACCCGTTCCCTTTCCCCGCTCCTACTGGTCGCGGTGGTATTTCTAGAGCAGAAGGTCCCAGCATTATCGCTACCACCCTTTGTACAGCTCTAGGAACCTTGTGCAGCCT
>NW_020693985.1:0-1652 GCF_002925995.2 Terrapene triunguis
ACAGCAATTGAAGTGCAAAGTCAAGGACAAACCAGGATTGGAAGCCAGAGTCTAGCACAAGCAGGGCCTGGAACAGAGACAGGCAGACACTCTGTGTTGTTGTTCAGACAGCTCCCCTTCATGGCTTTCTGGTTTAAGTACTGGTATGTGCAAATCAGGGGGCTGTGAGGGGCTGCCACTCAGGTCTTGCTGGGCAGTATGTTCTGCCAACTCCAGCCTCACAGGGTCCTCCTGTGGCCCCTTATGTTTCCATACAGTTAGGTTGTTTTTATAGTTAATCTCTACTCTTTGGTTTTTAGAAGCTGATGAAATGTTGTCATTAAAATATGAACAGACATTTGCTTTTTTCCTAGTTGTTGATAAATCAGCATTCAGTCACTTACAAATAAAGGGCCTATGTATGCTACTAACCATAAGGACATGGGGACTACAACCCAGGTCTACAGAGCTTGGGGTAGCTTGGGGCACCAGGAGGCAATGCTGAGCCCTACCCAGGGAGTGCTGTGGAGAGTAGGCACCACAGGATGTACCACCCAGAAGACAGCAATTGAAGTGCAAAGTCAAACCAGGATTGGAAGCCAGAGTCTAGGGTCTAGCATAAGCAGGGCCTGGAACAGACAGGCAGGTGTTACAAAGCGGCCTCTGGCGGGGCACTACTGAGAGTACCAATTCAGGACAAATTGTTTAGACCAGGGCAGTTACAGCCCAAAGCTGGAGTTCCTTTACTATTAAGGCAAACCAAACCAGCCAAACAGAGGACTTTGGTTTTACCCCACTGGCTAACCAGAAGTCAGACAAGCAATTCCGTCAGATACTCCAGTTCCCTTGTATCACCACCAGCACCGCTCCTTATGGGGATGAATGGTTATGAAAACCAATACCTCAGTAAAAGAAAAAAGGTTCTCCCGATCCCAAAGGACCAAGCCCCAGACCCAGGTCAATATACAAGTCAGATATTACCCACAAATCACGCTGTTGCCAATCCTTTAGAATCTAAAATCTAAAGGTTTATTCATAAAAAGAAAGAAATATAGATGCGAGTTAAAATTGGTTAAATGGAATCAAATACATATAACAATTGCAAAGTTCTTATTTCAGGCTTGTTTCAGGCTTGATGGGATTACTGCTGATTTAAACCAATCAAGTCTCTGGAGTACAAACATCCAGCTTGGATGGGTCGTTCAGTCCTTTGTTCAGAGCTTCAGTTTCTAGCAAAGTTCCTCCAGTGGTCAGAAGCAGGATTGAAGACAAAATGGAGGGGTTTCCAGGGCCTTTTCTATCCTCTGCCATGTGGAAGGACACCCCTTTGTTCTTACTGTGGAAAATCACAGCAGCAAGGTGGAGTTTGGAGTCACCTGGGCAAGCCACATATCCATGCATGACTCAGTTCTTTACAGGTAGAGCAGCCATTGCTCACATGCTACCTTGAATATTCCCAGGGAGGCTCCTCATATGTGGATTGGAGTCTCCCAAGGTCCATTGTTAGTTAAGTGTTTCTTGACTGGGCATTTAATCTGAAAATTACTTTCTCAAGAAGCTGACCAAATGCGTCACTAATGCTACTTAGAATCAAACACATTGAGATACAAGTACATAGCCAATATTCATAACTTCAAATACAAAAATGATACACATACAGACAGCATAATCAT
>NW_020693986.1:0-5846 GCF_002925995.2 Terrapene triunguis
GGGCTCTGATCTCAGGTGGGGTCTGGGCAGCGCCCGGCACTACAGGGCCCTGATCTTGGTCGGGGTTTGGGCAGCACCTGGCACAGTGGGGCCCTGATCTCGGTGCTGCTGTAGCACATAATAAATAAGTCCCACCAGCTACTGTACTCCCAACCCAGTCCGGTTTTGCTCCTTGCTGTGCCCCTCTTTCTGCAGCCCTCTGCGCCCAGGAGCTGGTCCCCAAGCAATGCCTGCTGGGCCCTGAGTTTTGGTGCAGGGATCCGGGCACAGCGGCTCAGTGTGGACGGCAGCAGGACTGCAAGCTCCTCGAGCAGCACATGCCACAGGTGAGCCGGGGGGCTCCCGCCCCTTGTTCTGATCCCATCCCAGCTCCAAAGGGGGCTGGGTGGTGTGGGGGGGGCTCTGGGATGGGAGGCTGAGGGGTCTGTGGGGGGCAGGGGGCCGGGGGGATGGGGGGCACGGGGGGTGGTGGCTCCTGGTTTGTGTCTGGCACAGCAGGGCTGGCACGTCCGGGAGCAGGCTTCTTCCATCAAGTGCACCATCTGCACCAGCATCCTGAAGAAGCTGAAGTCTATGGTCGGTGACGACCCCGACGAGGTGAGGGCCCTGGTGCCGTCGGGGGCAGCCCTGTGTCTGGGGGGGATCGCCCCGGTGGTACACCAGGGCCCCTGGCTCCAGCACCTGTGGGAAGCGGGGGGGCAGCAGGTGGGCTTGGAGACCAGGCTGTGGGGAGCGGGGGGGGGTCTGCTCCATTGCCGTCTGCCACTGGTGCCGGGGGCATGGGCAGCACCCAGTGCCCTGGTACAACCAGGAGGGAGAGGAGGGCCTAGATCCCACTGTCCCCCCCTCCACCTGCTGCCCACACGGCCCCCTGGGGTCAGGGTTCCCCCAGTCCCAGACACAGCCCCTGTGTCTCTCCCCCGGTGGGCCCTCCCTCCCCTGGCCCAGCATCCCATAGAGACAACACATCCTGCAAGGACAGTGCCCGGGGCAGTCACAACTGTGGTCTCAGGGCGGGGCCCGGCGAGCGCCCCCTTCAGGCAGTGGGGGGACGTCCCGCACTGTGTCCTAACCCCGGACTGGTGTCGTGCAGGACTCCATCGTCGAGGCCGAGGACAAGCTCTGCGGAGTCGTGGGCAGGGGTCTACGGCGCCTCTGCCGCTACGTGATGAAGAAGTTCAAACCCAAGATCACGGCAGCGCTGCAGGACGGGCAGGACCCCAAGGAGATCTGTATCAGCCTGCGGATGTGCCGGGAGTCCCCACCCACCCAAGGTTTTCCCACTTGTTCCCTCTGCCACGTAGCCAGGGGGCATCAGCCGGCTGCTGCCAGCCCGGGGCGTTGCTGTCCCTGCTGGGCACAATGCCAGGGAAATCTGAGCCAGTCGCCCTGGCCAATGGGGGTACGGCCTGGTCCCTGGGACATGGGCTCACACACCCTGTGCAGGACAGAGGGGACACCCCCCACCCAGCTGAGGGAGACCTAGGATGTCTGTGGCAGGGGGGAATGAGTGGGGATCAAACCGGGGTCCTTCCCAGGGGGGCAGGGGGAGCAGGTACCAGAATCAGTGCCACTGGCAGCTTGCGAGCTGGCTGCACCCCATACTGCAGAGCAGCCCTGGGGTGGCTCTAAGTGACAGCCGTTGCCCGAAGGCCGTGCCCTGGCCTCGGATGCCCACTCAGCCCCCGGCCAGGCCCCACATGTCAGGAGGGGAGCAGCGTAGAGCTGACTATGCTGGTCCTGCTCCCACCTGCTGCCGGAGGGGCCCCCTCTCCCCATGGGTTTAGGAGAGGAGCGCAGGGCTTCGGGGGGCAGGCACAATGCCCCAGAGGGGAGAGGGTGAGATCCTTGTTTTCCATGTGCCAGGTGGCCTGGTGCCCCCCAGCGATGCCTGTGACCTCTGCCTGACCTTCACCAGCCTGGCCCAGCCTGACCTCCAGCACATGAGGCCTGGCTGGGACCTTGGAGACGTCCTCAACGGCACATGCAAGCGGTACTTCGAGAGTTCCCCCAGGGTCAGTAGAATGGCTCATATCTGCTTGGGGTCCCCCAGCCCAGCCTCCCATTGGCTCTAGGAGAAGGGAGAGTCCCCAGCCATCTCCATGGGGCGTGGGACAGTGCCCCAGAGGACTCATCCGCACCAAGCAAGGCCGTGGGAGCAGGGGCTGAAGTATGTGTTAGAAAAGCACCAGCCTGGCTCAGCTGTGGGGTCTAGTGGTTAGAGCTGGGGAGGCTTTAGATGCCAGGACTCCTGGGTTCTTTTCCCAGCCATGGGAGGGCAGTGGAACCTAGGGGTCAGAACTGGGGGGCTGGGAGCCAGGACTCCTGGAGGGCAGTGGAGGTTAGTGGGTTAGAAGAACAGGTGGGGGCTGGGAGCCAGGACTCCTGGGTTCTAGCCCCAGCTCTGGGAGGGGAGTGGGGTCTAGTGGTTAGAGCAGGGGGGCTGGGAGGGAGCCAGGACTCCTGGGTTCTTTCCCCCGGGCAGAGCTGGGGGTCAGTGAGGTCACTCTCTAGCACGGGGCAGTCGACACCTCGGTGCCACGGGGGCCATGACCCAGGCTCTACGTCTTCCCGCAGTGCAACAACTTTGTTTTGACCTACCAAGCCAGGCTGCTGCAGGTTCTGAGGGTGCCCCAGGACCCGCTCACCACCTGTCTGGTAAGAGATTGGAGGGGGCGATAGGCCAGCGAGAAGAGCCGGGGGGCTAGTTACAAACCACCCCCAGGGAATCAGCATTCGCTGGCGGGCAAAGATCTCAGGCTGCAGAGATGGGGCAGGTGGCGTTAGCCACCACCCCTCCCACTCTCCCCGCACCTGGCTGTGGCCTGACGGTGGCAGATTGCCAGCGAGCCCCTCAGAGGGCGTGGGTCCCTGCTCACCCTCTCGGAACGGGCACTGCACATGGCTCTGCCCCAGACACGGGGGGCTGGGAGGGTGGCACAGCACAAAGGGCCCCTTATTTGCCCAGGGACCGGAACTGCCGGAGCTAAGGGAGCAGTTCTGGGACCCTGCTCGCAGCAGCTGACAAACCTCGGCCGTGGCCCAGTCGCCGGGGGAAGCTGAGTGCCCGGGGTCCCTGCAGCTCCTTGCACAGGCTGTGGGGCCATAGGGGGTCACTGCGGGGCCACCCCAGGGAGGGGTCAGGATCAGGCCCATGGCATAGAGGGCATTGCTATGGCAAACTGACCCAGCTCCTGGGGGGGCGGGAAGGGAGCTGTCACCCTGTCCTCCCCGCTGGGGTCCCCAGGCCTCCCCTAGCCATCCTCCCCTCCGGCATGCCCCCCCCCCCCCACCTCCATCCACAGTACTAGGGTCCCTGCCTCCCCCAGGCACTGGGATCCCTGCCCCTCTGCAGGGAACCCCCCAGGGCCGGCACTTCCAATTTAGGCGACCTAGGCGGTCGCCTAGGGCACCAGGATTTGGGGGGGCGGCATTTTGCCGCCCTCGGCGGCAATTCTGCGGCGGGTTCTTCACTCGCTCCGGGACCCGCCGCCGAAGTGCCCCGAAGACCGGGAGCACGGAAGGACCCCCCCGCCGCAGAATTGCCGACGACGACCGGGAGCACGGAAGGACCCCCGCCTAGGGCACCAAAAACCCTGGCGCCGCTCCTGGATCCCCCCTCCCGCTGCAGGGGGCCCTGGGCACCTCCCCCACAGCCCCATGCTGGCAATGCCCTTGGAGACGCCGTGTCCCTTCTCCCCAGGACGCAGAGGCGTGCCAGCTGCCGGACGAGTCCGCCCAAGGAGAGACCAGCTCTGGCACCGACACCTGGGCATGGCCGTGAGGTGAGCACCACAGGCGAGGGGGGGGGAGGGCTTTGCTCGTGATGGTGTCCATGGGGGAGGGCAGCGCTGTGCCAGGCCAGACACATGCCAAGCCTCTGGCCATCAGATCCCTCTGAGCCCAGCCCAGCCCCATGGCCCCCCATTGCACCCTGCACCCTCCCCGGGGGGCACCTCTGCTGGCACCGCACTGACCCCTCTCCTCCTCTCCAGGCCCGGGCCCGTGCACCTTCCACAGCGGGCAGCTCCCCCAGCCGGCTCAGGGCATGCTTCCCTGAGGGAACCGTCAGCCCCCACTGCTCCCCTCAGCTCCGACAGCGCCCCCTGGTGTGTGATGGCTGGGATGGCAGCATTATCGCCTCTGACTTCCGCTTCTC
This sequence comes from Terrapene triunguis, assembly GCF_002925995.2. Taxonomy (NCBI): domain Eukaryota; kingdom Metazoa; phylum Chordata; order Testudines; family Emydidae; genus Terrapene; species Terrapene triunguis. The sequence continues at coordinate 4,160 of NW_020693986.1, forward strand.
CTCCCCACTTTGGGCAATAAAGGATCAATATCGACCTGATGTCTCTGTGATCTCAACCCATGATGCCAGGGTCCTTGACCGCTGACCCTCCCAACCGCCTTCTGCCACCTCTCCCATCACTAGGTACAGCCACTTCTGGGGTGGGGTGTGGTAGCTGTTTATAATAGGGTGTTATGTGCCATCCCCACAGCCGCAGGGGGTGGGGGATTTGGCTTCCATTTCCACCTCCTGGCTGCAGAGCTGACATCAGCTGGTCCTCCCAGACCAGACGCACCTGCCAGCTCCCAGTCCCTGCTCTCATGCTGCCCAGCTCTGGGGCCTCGCTCCCAGGGATATCACTCAGCTCGGCTCAGCCAGATACAGCCTGGATCCTCCATGCCGCTTGTCACGGAGTGTGGGGGAGTCAGGGCCCTGCCCCCCTCTTCCTGAGATTCACCATGACTCTCAGCCAGCCAGTAAAACAGAAGGTTTATTAGATGACAGGAACACAGTCCCAAGCAGAGCGTGTAGGTACAACCAGAACCCCTCAATCAAGTCCTTCTGGGGGGTTTAGGGAGCTTAGACCCCAGCTTGGGGTTCCCTGCGTTGCACCACCCAGCCCAAACTGAAACTAAAACTCCTCCAGCAGCTCTCTCCCTGCTCCCCTCTGCTCCTCCTCTCCTTTGTTCAGTCTCCCGGCCATTAGGTGTCACTTCTCCCAACCCCCCTCCTGGCTCAGGTTACAGCTCAGGGATCTTCCTTCAAGGGAAGTCCCCCATCCCCAATGTAACTCCCCTGCAACATTCCCAGGTCAAATCCGCTGCGCTCTTTGCCAGGGCCTGATCCAGGGCAGAGAAATACCCCCTCCCTGGCAGTGGCATCTCATTAGCAGCAATGGGTGGGGGGAGGCAGACCTGGGAGGCCAGGGCTGCGTGCTGAGGCTCTGCTGTTTGTCGCTCAGTCCCCATCTCGGGTTTCCCCTCCCTGATCCAGGCCCCCTTCAAGCCAGATCCTCTTCCCACAGCTCCACGCAGGGCAAACAGGGTGAGGTGAAGGGGGAAGGGTGGGAGGGAGCTCTGTGCAGGCGCCCCATAGGTCCAGCAGGAGAAGGGACCAGCCAGTGGGGAGCACAGCTGCTGTCTCCAGGCCCCCCGGCCAGTGGCCCCCCAACCTGCATGGGGACCCCAGTGAGGCGCTCCATCATGAGGGCCCCCGGCAAAGCCCAGCACCGTCGTCACTGGGTCAGGCCAAGAAAGGAGCAGGGCAGGGTGGCCGGAGCAAAGACCGCATGCCAAGAATGGACAAGGCAACCGGCTGGGCAGGAAACAGCCCCAGCACTGAGACACCCAGTGAGTGGGCAAGCAGTGCCTGCCCCGTCCCCGCCCAGTCAGAACAGAGGCCAGCAATGACAGAGCGAGAACAGAGAGAGCGCCCCAGTTAGCAGAAAAAACAACACGGGGTCCTTGTGGCACCTTAGAGACTAACACATTTATTTGGGCATAAGCTTTTGTGGGCTATACCCCACAAGGACTATAACAAGGACTCCTTGTTGTTTTTGCTGATACAGACTAACACGGCTACCACTCTGAAACCCGTTTGTTTGGTTTTACAAAGTTTATTATCTCATCTGCCCAGCTCTTGGTGGATGCACTTTATAGATTCATAGATTCATAGATTCTAGGACTGGAAGGGACCTCGAGAGGTCATC
>NW_020693987.1:0-2124 GCF_002925995.2 Terrapene triunguis
GCCGAATTGCCACCAAACAGCCAGACGTGCCACCCCAAGCACCTGCTTGGGGCGCTGGTGCCTGGAGCTGGCCCTGCTAGTAGCTTCAGCAATCACATCTCACCATGTTTCTAGCATAGCACTCCCTGTTTGCATTGCAACATTAGTTTTAATTCTATACTTTTGTTCTTTTCTTCATTTTTTTAATACACAGGTTTATTCTTTGGGATCATGTGACATTCAGGCTGACAGATTTCCAGATTTGTTGTCAAAACTTCTTCAGTTTCCTCCAATGCGTCACTAAGGATTCCCTTTGTCACCTGTTATTTAGCCTCTCTGTCCCGCACCAGCACCCAAGTTCTTTTCCATGTCATCACTTGTGTGTAGAACTTGGTTCCCAAATATTCACCACAGGCCAGATTTTTAAAGGATGAAAGCACCTGGACGCTTCTGAAAATCCCACCAGTTGCTTAAATACTTTTAAAAATCTGGACAAAGGACACTATAGTATCTTGTATGAAATCCTAATCAAAGGCAAATTTCTACTGTAATTTTTTTTTACTAAATATAGGCACGCAACCCTGAGATAGATTGATAACCACAAGTATTCAAAAATCCATACACCTAAAATGGTGTACATTCCTATAGTATTCAATACCACTGTGGACTTCCAGCAACACATGATTCCCCCCTCCCTTTGTAATTGAAAACTTACTAAAAATCCTTATTTTTAAGAATTATTCCTTATCTTGCAAACACTGAAGTGCCCACTTTACTCTTCTGTTACTTTGCTATCAGGACTGCTATCATGTCCCCTCTCTTCTCTTCTCTAAACAAACCCAATTTTTTCAGTCTCCCTCGCAGGTCTTGGTTTTCTAGCCCTCTAATAATTTTTGTTGTCTCTTCTCTGGACTTTCTCCAATTTGTCCACATCTTTCCGGAAGTGTGGCGCCCAGAACTGGACACAGTACTCCACTTGAGGCCTTATCAGTGCTGAGTAGAGTGGAAGAATTACTTCTTGTGTCTTGCTTATAACACTCCTGCTAATGCAGCTCCGACACTAAGCGCCCCTGTATTAACACCCTACACACTATTGTAATAATCTTTGTACAGAATAGGCTGTGTGAGATAGCATTTGAAAACAAATAACTCACTGATCATTAATAATCATGCATCATGTATGTATGTGGTGGGTATTAAGAGTTATGGACATATGCAGGAATTAGAATGAAAATGTCTTCAAACCAGGTATGTGAGGAGGAGTTGATAAACAGGTCTATCCTAAACAAAGGAAAGTGTGTTCACCTCAATTTATATATAAGCAGTAAAGAGACCCATCAAGCTATGAAGGGGGTGGAGGCAAACCTCACATAAACAAGTGGGGGAGAAGATAGCATGGCCTCTTCACCCAGCAGGAGATGGAAGCTTGTTCTGGGTTTTACTCTTCAGAAGAATACATTTCAAAGGTTTACTAGGCTATAAAGATGGAGGGGCAGAACCTGATGTGATAAACAATTGAATCAACTGATTATATACAATATTACTGTGTTATAAGAGGGTCTAGGGTGAGGTCTTTTCTGAAAGCTAGTGACGCACTGATGAATATTATTGTGAATTATCATGATGAAAGGAATCATGGATACTAATTGATATTAGGCTGTAGCGGAGGGAATGTCACAGCTATCTACTTGTCTCCTATGTAAATTAAGCATTGTGGAATCGAACAATGGAAGCTCTATTTACATAGAAATCACAGGGGAGGATGGGAAGCCCACAGGAAGGAAAGAATAGCCTGAGGTCCTCCTGCCCCTTGAAACAAGTTCATTGAACGTTGGGAGATATCTTTGGCATCCATCACTAGACAGATACAAGAGGGCAGAACTCCCAATCCCGTATTGTCCCCAAATCTGGTGCTCTCCAATGTCCAGTTTAGAGAAATAATATGGTTCGTTTGTTCCTCTAAAGACACAAAAACACATCACAGTGTGTCATTAGATTTCAGGAAAGACCTAACTAAGCTTCTCCTGCTGGTTGTAGACTCCATGCTGTCTTCTCCCCAGGTTTGCCTCCACCCCTTCATAGCTTGATGGGTCTCTTTACTGCTTATATGTAAATTGAGGTAAACACACATTCCTTTGTTTAGGA
>NW_020693988.1:0-2084 GCF_002925995.2 Terrapene triunguis
GTGAGTGCTCTGAGCACCAGGCTGTAGAGTCATTCAAACATTTTTCTCTCTCTCCTTTCTCCATATCTCTTTAATCTGGCCCACTGACTTCAGGGGAGCTATGGCCAATTTATACCAGCTGGGCATCTGGCCAATTTTATAAAAATCTCTTCATCTATTGATTTCTCAGGTTTTTTTGACTAATTTGTTGAAACAACTGATATTAAATAGTTATCTTATTGTACTTTACCCTACTAAAATCGCAAGGATTTTTTCAATAATTAATTATAATAATTAGTGGAGCCAATGGGTTTATTTCCCAGGTAGGGCTAGATCCACAAAGGGACTCAGGTTTGAACAGGAGAGTTAGAGAGAGACCCCCATGACCATATCCCATATCCTCATGGTTGGGGCACTCACATGGGTGGGGAGAGATCCCCTGTTTAAATTCTGTCTCTTTATCAGGCACTTGAAGCGGGGCCCTCCCACATCCCAGGTGACTACCCTGACCATTGGGATAAAAGTTGAGTGGTCTCCTCCTTCTAATTCCTTCTTCCTTCCCCCAACCCAGCTTTTTGTTAAAAATTTCCTTAGGTGCAGTTAGAGGATTCCCAGCTGGGAACCCTCTAAACAGAAGGAGGTGTCTTGCTCCAGGGGACATGGGGACTGAACTCTTTGACAGAGGTGGGGTTTAGAACACACCCTTCTCCTCATCCTCTCCTATTGGCTAGGGAATCACCTATCATGATGTTAGAACATAAGAACAAATGATAGACCATCCCAGGTCAGATGGTCCATCAGACCAATGGTCTATCTTGCACAGTATCCTGTTTTTGACAGGGGCCAGTGCCAGATTCTTCAGAGGGAAAAAATGAACAGAACAGGCAATTATTGAGTGATCCATCCCCTGTTGTCCGGTCTCACCTTCTGGCAGTCAGAGGTTTAGCGACATCCAGAGCAGGGGGTTGCCTCTCCGGCCATCTGGACTAATTGACATTGATAGATCTATCCTTCATGAATTTATCTAATTCTTTTTTAAAAAACTGTCTTCAGCACAAGAGAAAGGGAACAAGGGAAGTTAAAATGAAAGCCTGATTTAATATTTTATATTTCAAATGCTTTAACTGCTTTGCCGCCTTGTCTGTATGTTTAATAAAAGGTTATAAAAAACGTATTGTCTACTGAGTGTGGTCATCCTATTTGTATAAAGGTATCACTCTTGTATCTGAAACTAGAAATTTGAACTATAACTCTGAGGGCCTATTGTAATTATGCAAAGTGTGGGCCATTAATGATGGTTTGGAATCTTAATGGCTCCCATTAACCAGGACAATTGACTGTAGATTGCTCTATTTGTAGGCAAGCCTTCTTGTGAGTCAGGCTGGGAGGAATGAAGGTTGGGGGGTTTACAGTGACATGTGATAATGGCACATGAACTGGAATCCATCTTTAACCTGGTGCTTTTTCTTTGAGAGGAGGGATGGGAACCCAGAGGGACAAAGGATTCCCACCTTATGCAAAAGATATATAAGTGGGTGGAACAGGAAAAAGTGGAGCCATCATGAAGAATCCCCTAGCTACCACCTGAGCTGGAACAAGAGCTGTACCAGGGGAAAGAATTGTGCCCAGGCCTGGAAGGTGTCCAGTCTGAGGAGAAAACTTACTAAAGCATCTCTAAGGGTGAGATTATCTGTATTCAGTTTGATTAGACATAGATTTGCGGGTTTTATTTTATTTTGCTTGGTGACTTACTTTGTTTTGTCTGTTACTACTTGCAACCACTTAAATCCTACTTTCTTTATTTAATAAATTCACTTTTTACTTATTAATTAACTCAGAGTATGTGTTAATACCTGGGTGGGCAAACAGCTGTGTATATCTCTCTATCAGTGTTATAGAGGGCGAACAATTTATGAGTTTACCCTGTATAAGCTTTACACAAGGTAAAATGGATTTATTTGGGTTTAGACTCCATTGGGAGTTGGGCATTTGAGTGTTAAAGGCAGGAACACTTCTGCAAGCTGCTTTCAGTTAAGCCTACAGCTTTGGGGCCAGTAATTCAGACCCTGGGTCTGTGTTGGAGCAGACGGGTGTGTCTGGCTCAG
>NW_020693989.1:0-17549 GCF_002925995.2 Terrapene triunguis
GCCGCGATTGCCAGGGCAAATTAATCATTAATCATTAAACACGCTTGTTTTTAAACCATGTGTAATTTTTGCAAAGGTACACTCACCAGAGGTCCCCTGTGTGCCCTCAGGGTCTTGGGTGAGTTCGGGGGTTACTGTTTCCAGGTCCAGGGTGACAAACATATCCTGGCTGTTGGGGTAACTGGTTTCTCCGCTTCCTTGCTGCTGTGAGCTATCTATGTTCTCTCCATCCTCATCTTCCTCGTCCGCCGAACCCGCTTCCCCGTTTGCAGAGAGGGACTCATAGAACACGCTTGGGCTAGTGGTGGCTGCACGCCCTAGAATGGCATGCAGCTCCGCGTAGTAGCGGCATGTTTGCGGCTCTGCCCCGGACCTTCCGTTTGCGTCTCTGACTTTGTGGTAGGCTTGCCTTAGCTCCTTAATTTTCACGCGGCACTGCCGCGCGTCCCTGTTATGGCCTCTGTCCTTCATGGCCTTGGAGATCTTTTCTAATGTTTTGCCGTTTCTTTTACTGTTTCGGAGTTCGGCGAGCACTACTTCATCTCCCCAGATGGCGATCAGATCCCGTACCTCCCGCTCGGTCCAGGCTGGAGCTCTTCTGCGATCCTGGGACTGGGACTGGGACTCCATCATGGTTACCTGTGCTGATGGGCTCTGCATGGTCACCTGTGCTCTCCACGCTGAGCAAACAGGAAATGAAATTCAAACGTTCGCGGGGCTTTTCCTGTCTACCTGGCCAGTGCATCTGAGATGAGAGTGCTGTCCAGAGCGGTCACAATGAAGCACTGTGGGATAGCTCCCGGAGGCCAGTAATGTCGAATTCCGTCCACACTAACCCAATTCCGACCCCCTAAGGCCGATTTTATCGCTAATCCCCTTGTCGAGGTGGTGTTAGGAAACCGGTTTAAAGGGCCCTTTAAGTCGACAGAAAGGGCTTCGTAGTGTAAACGTGTCCAGGCTTAAGTCGATTTAACGCGGCTAAAGTCGACCTAAACTCGTAGTGTAGACCAGGCCTAAGTGGAGTACTTTGCATTTGTCCTTATTGAATTTCATCCTATTTACCTCAGACCATTTCTCCAGTTTGTCCAGATCATTTTGAATTTTCATCCTATCCTTCAAAGCACTTGCAACCCCTCCCAGCTTGGTATCATCCACAAACTTTATAAGTGTACTCTCTATGCAATTATCTAAATCACTGATGGAGATTTAAAACAGAACTGGACCCAGAACTGATCCCGCTGGAACTCCACTTGATATGGCCTTCCAGCATGACTGTGAACCATTGATAACTACTCTCTGAGAACTGTTGTCCAACCAGTGATGCACCCACCTTATAGTAGCTCCACCTAGGTTATACTTCCTTAGTTTGTTAATGTGGAGGTCATGTGATGCACGTGCCTTCATGAGTATGAATATGCAGTGGCTCATTTCAATGTACTCCAGTTTAACAACTTGAGTGATGATAAAACAGTGCAACTTTGCTACATTGTTCTTTGCAGTACTTGGGCTACAGGAAGAATGCAATGCCAGGGCATGGGGTTCAGTACACTCCCCCAGTTCCATTTACAGGCTGGTGAGGGGTCAGGTAGGAGGGGAAATCACCCAGAGCCTGAAGATGTGTCCAGTGCTTACACGGGGAGTGTGCCAGAAGGGAGAGATTGATTTTTGCACCCTCTATGCCCACATAAGGGTGAGGCACAATGTGGCCTTTATTCTGTTTCATTGGAGTGGATGAGTGGGACAGTGTGAAGGTGGGTTTGGAGATTAAAAGAAAAGTGAGGAGGAGACATCTTGCCAGATATTGTCAGTTTCACTTTGGGAAAAGTGGGCAAAATGCTGAGTAAAGAAGAATGTATATTCAATAAAGACAAATGGAAAGTATTAGACTGTATATGCATAACTATAATATGTCGTATGTAAAACATATGATCAATTGTCCCACTTTACTTGGCCCAAAGTGGTTTATTGAGGCAAGATAATAGAACATAAGAATCACAGAAGATTAGGGTTGGAACAAACCTCAGGAGGTCATCTAGTCCAATCCCCTGCTCAAAGCAGGACCAACCCTAACTAAATCATCCCATCCAGGGCTTTGTCAAGCCGGGCCTTAAAAACCTCTAAGGATGGAGATTCCACTACCTCCCTAGGTAACCCATTCCAATGCTTCACCACCCTCCTAGTGAAGTAGTGTTTCCTAATATCCAACCTAGACCTCCCTCACTGCAACTTGAGACCGTTGCTCCTTATTCTGTCATCTGCCACCACTGATAACAGCCGAGCTCCATCATCTTTGTAACCCCCACTCAGGCAGTTGAAGGCTGCTATCAAATCCCCCCTTACTCTTCTCTTCTGCAAACTAAATAAGCGCAGTTCCCTCAGCCTCTCCTCATAATTCATGTGCTCCAGTCCCCTAATCATTTTCATTGCCCTCCGCTGGACTTTCTCCAATTTGTCCCCATCCTTTTTGTTGTGGGGGGACAAAAAATGGATGCAATATTCCAGATGTGGCCTCACCAGTGCTGAATAGAGGGGAATAATCACTTCCCTCACTCACCAGAAGTACCTTCTGCAGGGTCATGGTCCGGGAGCGCGCCTTGGGAGTGGGGGGAGGCTATTGGCTCTAGTGTTAAGAATAGTTCCTTGCTGGGGGGGGAAACGGATTTACCACTTGCCGCCTGTGTACTGTCCTCCTCCTCTTTTTCGTCCTCCAATAACTCATCCTCTTCACTCCGTGCAACTCCCACCTTGCAGGTGTCCACGGACAGTGGTGGGGTAGTGGTGGTGTCACCCCCTGTAATTGCATGCAGCTCACAGTAGAAGTGGCATGTATGGGGCTGTGACCCAGAGCACCCGTTCGCCTCCCTGGCTTTTTAGTACACTTGCCTGAGCTCCTTGATTTTTGTACGACACTGCTCTGTGTCCCTGGAGTAGCTTCTTTCCATCATGGCCCTGGAGACTTTCGCGTACATATTTGCATTCCTTTTTTTGGAACGTAGTTCTGCCATAACATATTTGTCTCCCCTGTTAGGGGGCTTATTCCTTCACTCTCTTACTTCCCTGGTCCTTCTCGCATGAACAGACAGCAACAATACCCAAAGTCCAAAGGCGCAAACAATTCAATGTTTATTGGGGTGAACTTCCATCAAGCATGATTCCAGTTTCCTTCCTTAGGGTCCCCCTTCCCAGCTCTGACACCACAGAGCTTTGCCTATGTCCCTGTTCCTGTTCCCATTCCCTGTTCCCATTCCCCCCCTTAACAAAACATGATCCCAATTCCCCCACCCCCAGTCCCTGTTCCCATTCCCCCCCACTTCCTGATTGACTGCAGACTATATAGTAAAACTTGAGTTCTGCTTAGCTATACCTTAACCAATCATTTTACTGAAATTTAACTAACCAATCCTAACATACTGTAACATGATTATTTAACCAATTATATTCCACCACCTTAACTGGTTTACACCTAACAAAATTAATTATACAGCAGACAGAAACAATCACAGAACCAGACAGAGACCATGCAAATAAACATACAAAACAATACAGAAGTGAGGATTTAACAACTACATCTATACAGACATAAGGGTTTTCCAGCTGTGTCTATTGATAAGTGAGTTCTTACCAGACAGAAAACTATCAAACTAAATTTCCTTTTACATGTTCTAGGCTTTCCCCTTTATCTGGAGGTGATAGATCAGATCACCTTCCTAACAGCCCAATAGCGCCTTATTTTAATGTGACTAGTTTGGAATGTGAGGATGTGACCATTCACTTCTCAGCTTATGGCTGCCTCTGCTGCTTAGCCAAAGGCCTTACTTAGCCTAAGAACAGAGCCTCAGACTGTCACAGTAAGAGAAGGCCCTTTCACAGATAGACAGTGATTTTGATTCTTTCTTTTATACCTCTATAACTAGCTAAGTGATAAGAATACACATAAATTCTTAAAGTATAGGCCTTTACAGACAGGCCTGAATATCTATATGCTAACATCCCCAACATGCGATGAGATCCAGTACCTCCCGTTCGGACCATGCTGGAGTTTGTCTGCGAATCCGGGACTGCGTGATCTCTTGTGATGTTGGACTCTGCATGGTCGCCTGTGATGGTGGACTGTGCTGATGGTCACCTGTGCTGATGGTGACCAAACAGGAAATGAAATTCAAAAGTTCCTGTGGCTTTTCCTGCCCACACGGCTAGTGCATCGGAGTTGAGAGTGTTGTCCAGAGTGGTCAAAAGGGAGCATTCTGGGATAGCTCCCAGAGGCCAATAATGTCGAATTGCATCCACAATACCTTTAACCTGGGATTGCAATCTCGATTTAAGCACTACTCCACTTGCTGAGGTGGAGTACAGAAATTGGATTAAAGAGCCCTTTAAATTGAAAAAAACGGTTTGGTCGTGTGGACGGATTCATTTTTTTTTTCCGAATTAACTTGGCTAATTCCAAAATAACTGACTAGTGTAGACCAGGCCTCAGTGTGGACACAGGGCAGTGCAGCCATACCACAGATGGAATACGGTAGTCCTCCAATGCTGTCCTACAATTCCCTGGAAACTCCTCCAAAGGTACCTGTCTTGCTGCCTACCTACACTCTATTGACAAGGGGTGGCCCCAGATGGAAGCCTCCTGCCAGTTCATAGCACTCTGGACAGCCTCATGGCACCAAATTACAAGCTCTTTCCACTACAAGCAACTTCTTTGATGAACCAGTTTCAGATCCACATAGACCCACAATGGCTGCTGAGAGGCCACCTCAGAGGGCTTCTGCCTGGCTTGAGGGTATTGAATCTTTCATGGATTTTTGGGCCAATGCACGTCCCTTCCATGGACTCAATACTCAAAACAGAAACTGTCTTAGATGGGGAGTCACCCTTCTGAGGATCAGTGCATGGAGGAAATTAAGCATTTGAAGGTGATTTTATGTCTCTAACATTGCTGTGTCTGAAGGGTCTCTAGGCTCGTCCGTCCCACCATGGGGCATGCAGAGCAATTACTGCCAATCTGCAGCACCTGACACTCACTGTGTGGCTACAGCAGTGGGGAGGGGAAGGGGGTAGGGTGAGATTTTCAAAGCCAGCAAGGAGATTTTGATAGTAGCATTGCCAGGCCTTGGTCTACCGTGTGTTTTTCCTAAAGCCCCAGCTCCTGGAGGCACATGATTCTGTGAGAATCTCAGCTTTCATTTAAAACAAAAGTCAGTGTCTAGCTCTAGTAGTTGCAAAGAAAAGCTTAAAAATGAGACCTGAGTGTGACTGAAGGGAAATAAGAAGAACCTGAAATGTGGGTTTGGTTTGTATTAAAATCTGATGACTTTTTAGCAAATCTCCTGATTTCTGAGGCCTCATTCATGGTGTTTGAAGGTTCCGGGTTGGCGACGCTGCAGCTCCCATTCATACTAATGAGAACTGGGCACCCCGATCGCACAGGGCACTGCAAAGATCTCAACATTGCAGGCCATGAGAATCCAGGTTCCAAGGAGGGCAGGTCTAGCAGCACTGTGCCTTCAGATTCCATGTCAGGACAAGAAGGAATCAGTGTTGCAGGAGCTCTCGGCGCCTCTCTCAGGGGCAGCAAGAGCAGGGTGACATGCTGCAAGATCCAACAATCCTGCCACCCAGAGCTAAGACCCAATCACCCTAATGTTATCTGGACCCCACTGCCTCCTGGGCCCGATCCTTTTCCTCTACAGGACTGAGAAGGTCCCAGGGGGGTCACTTGGCCTCAGATCCCCCTACCCTAGCCATGCATGGGGCAGCATACATGGGGGACAGGGAGGGAAATAATTGGGATTCAAACTCTTTTTACCAGAGAGAGAACACAGCGCCAGGAGGAGGATCCCCAGGTGTTGACATCAGGGGGCACTACTACTCCTGAAATGGGTCTTTACTGGATTACTGTCATACCAGTGAAAAAGGTCCACAGTAATTATCTTCAGTACACAGCAGTTTATTGAGAAGGAATTACACAAGCGGTAAAGGGTTATATTAAGCACATAACTCCTATGTTAAACATTAAGAGCTATACATTAAGAGCTATACATTCCTCTTAGCGAGTCTCTTTCACAAACATACACAAACAGGCCCTGCACTAGCCTCATGCAGTTCCTGCTTGGCAAACAGAGAAGGTGGTTACCAATTTTATAGATGGCTTCTTCTCTCCTGGTCTGTTCTTCTTAGACCTCTGGTCTGTCTCGGATTCCCTTGAGGCAAGGCCTTGGTTGCCTTAGACCCCTCTGGTTCACAGTCCTACTCGAGCCCACGGAGCAGAGTTTTGGCTACTCTGTCTAGCAGCGTTGCTTCTTCAAGTGTCAATTAAGGAATCCCAACAACAGTAATTTACTTTGCTTGATTCTTATACTCTTTTTCCTCAAAGGAGTCACATGTCTTAAAAGCATGCCCAGTGGGCGTGTGGTACCGAATGAAGATAACCCCATGTTTACTCACTCATCACTCATTCACTCTGGCTCTCATTCACTCATTCACTCTGGCTCTCATTCACTCTGGCACTCATTCACTCATCACTCATTCACTCTGGCATGGTGTCCTTGCTGTAAGGTCACTATAACTAGGTCCACCTGTGCTCCATGCTAGAACTTTATACATGTGATATTTACTTTTGCATGGGCCCATATTTGTCATCCAATAGGTTCAATATCGATTCTACATGCAGACTTTGCCAGTTCTTTATCAAATGTGCTTCTGCTTAAATGGAACCTGCTTCCAGGATCCTCTGCAGCCATTCAGCCATGTTTAATTCATGTCAAGTTATGCTCTCACCATTCATTCAGTATGGCCACACCAATATGGCACCATCCCAATAGCAGGAGGCACACACAGACCTGCCACCGCATCATCATGGGGACACCCTGGACAGAGCAGGGATGGTTAACACCTCCTTAGACTGCCTGAGGGGGCTGGCAGTGCAGGAAACATGCCCCATCCATCATCTGACCTGACCCACTCTGTTCCAAGACAGAGCATCTACCCAGGGACAGGAGAGGATTTCACCCCTCCCAGGCTGCTCTGCCTCCTGCCCAGGCCTGGCACTAGGAATTTTCATCCCCCATTATCCACCTCATTTCCTCCCCTTGATGGTTCTCTGATCATCCATTGGTGCAGGTGCCCCGCAATACCAATGCCGGGGACTCCAGCAGCAGAGCAGGGGCACTTCTGAGGTAACACCGCTATCCCCACTGAAGAAGGAGCCTGGCTCAGTGCCTGCCATCACCTTGGACGACACAGCAGATGAGTGACCAGGGCTCTCCACAGCTAACTGCATGAGTCTCTACAGCATGAGTTAAAGAGCCAGGCTGTGCAGCTGGGGCTATGACAGACTCATGTGCTCTGTGGATCAGGCCCGGGGGGACCACACCCTGGCTAATAGGTGACATCTGGGCACCTTTCTCCACTGTTTTTGTAGTGCGATACACTGCTCTGGAGAGTGCATCTGCAGCGAACATAAATTGACAGAGTGTTAAGGTCACAACCAAATCATACTTCTACAGCTATTACATCATTCTTAGAATCCTTAAGGTACAATGATTTAGTGGTTTGCCAAATAATGCTAGCAGGGGCTTGTGGTCTGTTTCAGCATCCACTGTCTTGACATAAATATATTGCTTGAGAGAGAAACAAATTGAGGATTGCCCAGAGTCTGTCATGGATGCCCCTGGTCAGAGGAGTCACGATTGATTCCATAGATCATAGAATCATAGAAGAATCATAGAAGATTAGGGTTGGAGAGACCTCAGGAGGTCATCTAGTCCAACCCCCTGCTCAAAGCAGGACCAACACCAACTAAATCAGCCCAGCCAGGGCTTTATCAAGATGGGCCTTAAAAACCTCGAAGGATGGAGATTCCAACACCTCTCTAGGTAACCCATGCCAGTGCTTCACCACCCTCCTAGTGAAATAGTGTTTTCTAATATACAGCGTAGACCTCCCTCACTGCAACTTGAGACCATTGCTCCTTGTTCTGTTATCTGTCACCACTGACACAGCCTAGCTTCATCCTTTCTGGAACCTCCCTTCAGGTAGTTGAAGGCTGCTATCAAATCCCACCTCACTCTTCTGCAGACTAAATAAGCCCTGTTCCCTCAGTCTCTCCTCATAAGTCATGTTCCCCAGCCCTCTAATCATTTTCGTTGCCCTTCGCTGGATTTACTTCAACTTGTACACATCCTTTCTCTAGTGAGGGGCCAAAAACTGGACACAGTACTCCAGATGTGGCCTCACTAGTGCCTAATAGAGGGGAATAATCACTTCCCTCAATCTGCTGATCCTACTAATCCTACTAATGCAGCCCAATATGCTGTTAGCATTCTTGGCAACAAGGGCACACTGTTGACTCATATCCAGCTTCTCGTCCACTGTAATCCCCAGGTCCTTTTCTGCAGAATTGCTGCTTAGCCAGTCGGTCCCCAGCCTGTAGCAGTGCATGGGATTCTTCCTTCCTAAGTGCAGGACTCTGCATTTGTCCTTGTTGAACCTCATCAAATTTCCTTAAACCCAATCCTCCAATTTGTTTAGGTCACTCTGTACCCTATCCCTACCCTCAAGTGTATCTACCTCTCCCCCCAGCTTCATGTCATTTGCAAACTTGCTGAGGGTGCAATCCATCCCATCATTCAGATAATTAATGAAGATGTTGAACAAAACCAGCCCCAGGACCGACTCCTGGGGCATTCCGCTTGATACCAGTGCCAACTAGCCATTGAGCCATTGATCACTATCCATTGAGCCCGATGATCTAGCCAGCTTTCTATCCACTTTATAGTCCATTCATCTAATCTATACTTTTTTAACTTGCTGATAAGAATACTGTGGGAGACTGTATCAAAAGCTTTCCCCATATCCACAGAGCCAGTTATCTCATCATAGAAGGTAATCACCTTGGTCAGGCATGACTTGCCATTGGTGAATCCATGTTGACTGTTCCTGATCACTGTCCTCTCCTCCAAGTGTTTAAAATGGATTCCTTGAGGACTGCTCCATGATTTTTCCAGGGACTGAGGTGAGGCTGACCACTCTGTAGTTCCCTAGATTCCCCTTCTTTTCTTTTTTTAAAGATGGGCACTATATTTGCCTTTTTCCAATTGTCCAGGACCTCCCCCGATCACCATGAGTTTTCAAAGATAATGGCCAGTGGCTCTGCAATCACATCAGCCAACTCCTTCAGCATCCTCGGAAGCATTAGATCCGGCCCCATGGACTTGTGCATGTCCAGCTTTTCTAAATAGTCCTTAACCTGCTCTTTCACCACAGATTATGTGAACTGTAAAGAAATTAGTGGTAGTTTGTGTATGGAGAGTATGTTAAATTTCATCACCTTGGGATATGCACTGCAATGCCTCTGTTTAACCAGGAACATTTAGATCAAGAGGCAGAGCTGGTGGATGAAGTGACAGACACAGAGGGCGCAAATAAAGCATTAGATGAAATAATCAAACCGATGGAAAATGTTTAATGTGGAAGGTTGAATATCTTCTTTGTTCAGCAAATTACAAAATCCTGCAGAGAAAAAACACTAAAACTTAGGACACAGTTTGGGAACAAAAAAGGGTGTGTTGTAAAAATAAAATTAAAAAAACAACAAATGCTTTAAATAAAATGTCAATTGAAAATGACATTGTGAAGTGTGTTTTTATGGCGCCTGAGGGGTTGGGGGAGGTTGGTTGTCAAAAGGGAAGTAGGTTGCACATGTAGTATATTTGTTGTTAGGTTACAGTTTGTTAACAACAACAAGAGACGTCTGAATGGCTTGTTCCTCTAACAAGGGCCCCTGGGTGCTTTTCCATGTTTGGGGCATCTGGGCCTTTGCAAAGTAGCCCCAGAACCCCTCTTAAATCATACTATCTTCCACTTAAACTTTGTCTTTTCATTTTCCCCCAGGGTCTCTGCATTGGGACTTTAGTGATCATGACACCTCTGTTTTCAGCAAGGTCTCAGGTCTCTCATCTACTGGTTCATAATATTTAATGCTGTAAAGCATCTAGGGTTACAGTTTGCATAAAAGTGATGTATAAAAACAAAAAATAATAATTCTCTAGGGAACCTAAAAAAGGTAATAATAAACACATTTGTAATTGTTGCTTTACAGGCTCTGCTACAAAGTACTGTATCTCCAAGTATGTTACCCCACAATGTTTTTGTTAATCTTATTTATGTATTATTTCTGATAGTCCATTGGATGGGGGAGATATTACCTCATAGTGTGGGAAAGTGTTTCTGAATGACAAACACTTGCCCATGCTAAAGCACAACAACTAACAAAGAATGGCTGCCTACAAAACTGTTTCACTGAAAAAGATTTCAGTCAGTTATCAATATACCCCTAAAACTCAAGACAGCTTTCTTATCCCCATGTCCTGTTCACTATGGCTGTGGCTTTTGTCTTTTTTATTTCTTTTTTTTTTTAAACCCATCACTTGTGTGGGGGAGGTTAAGTGTACCCTGCACTTTTAAAGCTTTCTTTACAATTTACAGGCATGGCATGGAAGAAATCATGTGTCATAAGAACAATACCATCCCTGACGCACTTCCTCCAGGGACTAATTGTCAGGTGTAGAAAATGTTTAAATTACAAGCTACCACTTTCAGTTTGAAAGGGGTTTCCTGGTCCTGCTTGCATGCAGGTGGTGCTGCAGAAAGATGTGCAATCTGGGTCTTTCAACAGTCAGCTGACGGAGAGCCAGCCTAGGGCAAGGTAGGGTGAGTTCTGCCTCTCTGTTTTAGGGATCAGCCTGCTCTTTCCCCCTCTGTTTTGGGGTTCTTGTCTGCTAGGGTTCTGGCTTCTAAGCAATAAGCAGTGTTAGGTTGCAACTTTACGGCAAGAATATTTTATGTTTATCTAACCTCTCTGTGTGTATGCCATGAACAGAGCACTAATAACTGGTGATTGGTCTTTTATCAATAGCAAAGTACTACCCTAATCTTGTTATTGGCTCAGGTGTGCTTGTCAGTGTCAAAGGTCTGCCCACTTCCTGCTCACCTGCTCAGACAAGAATGGCAGGTGCACAGCAGCATCTTAAGCCTCCACATCTGGATCCAAAGTTCAGAAGGGTTTGCAGGAGCATATGTGGAAGGGGAGACTTACAAACCTTAAGCCTTTGGGCACCTTTGCATCACAATTCATCATCCAGCCCATAGTTATTCATCAACCAAATACTGCAATAAAACTGAAAACCATTTTCTAAGAGAAGGAATCAGACAGAATAGAGAGATTTGCTTGGGTCTGTTACACTCAAGGAGATTCTATAAGGCCAAGAGGCAGACTGAAATTCCAGACAAATGTGAGTCTCAATATTAGCAATACTCTTCATATTATTAATCTGTTTCTGCTCTATTTGAGACTAGCAGGAGCTGTTATGATGTATTTTCAGTAGCGTTTTCCTCTCAGTTTTCCTCTTCGGTTTATCTAGTTTCTGACTGTCCTGTCCAGAGGCGCACTGGGTGCATCTGAAGCTCCATTGTCTGTGCCTGCACTTGTGGAATTATAGATGGTCACTGATTAGGGGATGTCCCAGATTCTTTCTGTATTTGGTAGTTGGGATTATAATACACTATTATTAATACATTAGTGTCTTGTCTCATTATAGTTTGCATCACCGTGTTCCTGCCAAGTAACAGAAAAAGTTGAGTCTTTTTGATCAAAGCTAAATTTAAACAAAAGAGTTGTTTCAACTAAATCAATATTTTCATGAAAAATATTATTTTTTTTAAAAAATATCTTATATTCCTATGTTCTTCAGTTGGTTTTTATCCCATTATTCCCTGCTGGTACCTACAGTATGTTACTGGAATCATGGTTATTTGTAGGGCAATTGGCTTTACTGTGAGAAGGCTCTCTCTCTGTTCAGCTGACAGCATCACTGTGATAGCTCTTGCCCTCCTACTTGGTGCTGCTCTGTGTTCTGACATGTTGCCCTTAAATTTAAGAGGAAAAGTTAATATTTAAAGATTGAGCTGCTCTGTAAATAGTAGAAACTCTAGAGCTCTCAGAGTCTAGGCTCACAACTCTGCAGCAGGACCCTGGAAATACAGGGGGCTCTCAAGTTTTCCAGGCTCATTGCTGTAGTTCTGGGAGTCTGGAGGTTCTGGGACATGCTCCTTGGGTCTGCAACTCTGGGACAGCCAGCCATGCGGGCTGATCTGGAGCTGGAGACCCAGAGCTTCTAGGTCAGCTGGAAGTGCAGCCCTTGGGAGTCCCAGAAGCTGCAGAGTGAAATGGAGTGAACCAAGCTTTATAATTCCACCTGCACTGCACTCTTATCATCCAGAAATGCGGTGTGGCAGGGTTTAATGTTTAACTACAGAATCATCCTGTTTTTCAAATGAGGCTAAGGGAGCTGGGCACCCTAGTTCCACAGATTTTCAGTTAGTCCCCTTTGAAAATCCTAATTTAATGGTCCTGTAGTGTTGTGTGACAACTGTATTAGCTATGTAGCCATGACAGACCCAGGATATTGGCAAGAGATTGTGAGTGAGGTAATGTCTTTTATTGGATCAACGTCTGTTGGTGAGAGAGTGAAGCTTTCGAGCTTACAGAGAGCTCTCCTTCAGTTCAGGGAAAGTCACTGCTAAATACAAGGGGGAAAGGAAAGGATGGGTGGGAAAAGCAGCTGGAGGTGGTGGGGGGGGGAGCGTTGTTAGTGGGTTATAGATTGTTGCAGTAAGCCATAAATCCAGTATCTCTACTCTGTTCATGATTTTTAGCATCTAGCAATGTTTTGAATTTGAGCTCCCTGACACGTCTTTTGAAAATGTTGCACATGTTTCCTTTGAGGATTAGGACTGACAGGTCAGATGTCAGTCACCCACCTTGCTTCTCAACTGTATAAGCTGTTAGGGAAAAGTTTATACCCTAACCTACAGTCAGTGTTGATTTAAAGCTTCACATCTCCTTATCACGTGAGAATGTGTTTAATGGAGCAAATTTTACAATGAACCTACTTAGTTCTAAGTATAGGAAGAGCTGGCAATAGCACTTTAATTAACATTGCCTAACTTTCCTTTACAAAGCCCTGTATTTTTTTCTTTATTTTCTTTTCAGTGGCTTGTATCTTTGCCAAACTTTCACTGTTTGGGCTGAAATTTTCCTACTTGGTTTCTGCTTCTGGTTAAACTATTTTTAGAAAGTTTAAGTAAAAATGATCCAGTCATTTCTGAGAATTAACTTAGGAGAAAATACTGCATAATTATGGTGTATTGAAAACTGTATTAAAATGATAGGCTATCACTTTAAATTGTTAGGAGTTATTCCTAGGAGACTCTGTAGGGAAGTGTGTGATCTGGGTCTACACTAATCAGTCCGCAAAGAACCAGCCTTTATATATGCTCTATCTAAAACTGCAGTTTCTTAGATTTAAGCACACACAGACATCATCAATAGGTTTAGAACATCCCAGATATTTACCTAACATCTGGAACAGTATTGAACAATTAACAGCAAGTTTGCAGTGTCCAGTTGCTACCCAACGGGGAGAAAGGGTGTCAGGAAAAACGTCTCTCAAGATGGCGTCAGAGGACTGCTCCAAAATACACTCTATTAGCTAATCTTTTATAACTAACTTCTGCAAAACACACAGGTCATTATGACCCTTACTGGATCATCAGTCTTCTAACTTTCAATAAACTTTCTAATATCAGAGGCATCTAAACTCAAGGTTTTCCAACCACCAAGATGGGTTGAATGATTCCAATCTACAGGTTCAGGTGAAGCTGAGGGGACCCAAATGCCTGAAGGAAGCCTTGTTAGCAGCCCTGAAAATAGATGCAGCCTACTGAGCAGAAAACCAGACCAGTTGGTTAGTTCACTGTGAAAAGTTTGCCCAGCATAAAACAGGAACTCTGTGGCAGAGACAGGGGTAGAATTCAGTTCCCCTGCGCAGGGGAACTGAAATCAGCTGCCCTAACCATGAGCCCCTCCTTTATTTTCCTGAAATCCCGCCTCATTCACTACACATCCTCCAACTTCTGCGACAAATGAGGTGGGGACCTGTAGACAACAGCTTTATTCACTACACGAGCCTACTTCATAGCCAGAGCATGGTCCATCCTGTGCCACTGAATGAGGCAAGGGTTCTGTAGAAAATAAATAGTATGAGATCATGTAACTAAAGATGGTATCGCAATGCATACAGCGAGGGGGCTGAATTAAGTCAAGCATGTTTGAGATTTATGCAGGCCTCTAACCTCCAAATTAAAAAAAAAAAAAGAAGCATATTAAGGTGTATGTAGTATGGCCACTCTTCCTGCAATACATTAGCAAATCATCTTATTGCTTAGATACATGTTCACACACGAATTTAACAATTGGTATTGAATTTTCTCTTTCAGGAAATAAACAAGATGCCACTAAGTAAGTATACATTGATTTCCAAATATTTTCACTAAATTTTATTTTCCATATTATTGGGTCCCTGATTGATCCCTATATACCCAGACTGTTCTAGCTAGAAAAGAGGTATTTGGAGCCCACATCTTTGGATGTAAAAATTAATTACAGAAGAAAGGTTAACTCACAGGCTTAATTGCTCTTTCTGTAAAGTTTAAGGACTGGATTGATATCAGAATATTATGGTAAATTATGAGTTGACATATAATTTTAATGGGAAATTAACACACTATAAATTTCTGTATTATATTTTATTAGCAACTATGGGATAACAGTTTTTTATTGGTCAAAAGGTATACGATATGCTAGGGAAGTTTTCAAGAAGACAATTTGGTGCAGGATCCCCTTGGCACATTAAACAGGTCCTTAAAATTCCTTTGCCTACAAGTAACCTTGGGAAAGCCTGCCCAGAATATTTCAGCCACTGGGGAGGGATAGCTCAGTGGTTTGAGCATTGGCCTGCTAAACCCAGCGTTGTGAGTTCAATCCTTGAGGGGGCCACTTAGGGATCTGGGGCAAAATCAGTACTTGGTCCTGCTGGTGAAGGCAGGGGGCTAGACTTGATGACCTTCCAGTTCCATGAGATAGGGTTGTATATGGTGCATGGTATTTGGTGATTGAGCCCAATGCTAGGATGCAAAGTGATTGTGCTTGTCTTGTCTGACATAGAACAAAACCAAACCAGCTAGTCCATGTCTAACCATATATATGGAAAACCATTCACATGCAGACACAAATACTTTGCATCTGAACATGTGGCTCAATCACTGAACGCTGTATACACCACACACAACCCAGTGGCTGAAATATTCTGGGCATGTATCCCTGGGGTTAGCTGTAGGCAAAAGAATTGTAAGGATCTGTCTAATGTGCCAGGAGGGTATATATATTTCCCTCTTTCAGAGAGTTTCCAGGCAGGAAAGAGGTGGCTCAAAGGATTTGCAGATGAATTTGTGCGAGGAAAGCTGCACCTTCACGGTGGTTGCCACTTATCCTGATTGCCTCATAGTAGGATTCCTTGTTGACCTTGGTGAGGGTGTGGGAGATTATCACATGGGGAAGGCATCAGAACAACATGGAAGTTGGGGAAAGGGCCTGGAGGGGAGAATCATAATCCCAAGTGTTGCTGCTCTTGTGCATGACCATTTCTATGGAAACTGAGAGGAGATGTGGAAAGGCAGAGGATGAATTGTCTTGTCTGGGGGAAGGAAGATAGTCAAATGGCTGAGTAGGGCAGAAGATCAGTTTATGGTTTGAAACGGCGGAAGCAAAGGCGAATTTGCGTGATGCTGCCTGAGACAGAAAATTGGTAATATGGGACTAGAGACAAAAAGTGAACTGAATCGAAGAGGCTGTGGGAGTAGAGGAGGCATTGCTGGAGTTGCACATGATCAAATTGTCAGACTCATCTCAGGTCAGACTGTCAAATAACTGGTCAACACTCCCAAACCAGTGGTATATATAATAAGATTTAACCAAACTACCAACAAATATATGATCTTGGATCACTATACTAGCTTAACTTGGAGCCACAGACAGTCCCCTTAGACACTTCAACCCATATTATCACCCAGACAAATAGTTTTGGGGACCTCAGGATGGGCAGGGATGGTGTCCCTAGTTTCTGTTTGCCAGAAGCTGGGAATGGGCAACAGGGGATCGATCACTTGATGATTATCTATTCATTCATTACCTTCTATTCATTCCTTCTGGGGCACCTGGTATTGGCCACTGTCAGAAGACAGGATACTGGGCTAGATGGACCTTTGGTCTGACCCAGTATGACTGTTCTTGTGTTCTTATATTGTCTAAAATGGTCCTAAAATAACTTGTGATGCAGAACAGCAAAGACACTATGCCAGATGGCAGTAGGAATCTCAACTCTGTAACTCCTGGCTTTGTCCTGTCTCCTAGGGACTGTAATACTTTGGTCTCATTTCAGTTGTCAGGTTCAGTGTTTGGGTGCTGGATGGTGCTGGTGGCCTGTGATATACAGGAAATCAGACTAGATGATACAGTGGTCCCTGAACTCTATGATCCACCTTAATATTTCTGTAATATATTTTATTGACTTGTGAGCACGCACAGCTACCAAAATGTGCACAACTGATAGTCTGAAAATATTTGTATGCAATAATTTCAGTCTTAGGTGTACCCCAGGAAAGAAGGAGTTCCACAATTAAGTCCAAAGCCTCAACTAATTCAGTTGGCACTAACTTTAGAATTGTCTGCAGGTAGTGAACATAAGAGACACTCTGTAGCTAAGTAGTAGCAATAGAATTGGGTCCCATTGTACTGCAGAATACACAGGATCCTGCTTCCTTCCTGTCTGTCTTCAGCTGCCTCAGTCAGGTTGCACAGTATATTACCCAGAAAGGAATTTGTTCCTAAACATGAACATCTGTATGTATAGGGTTAATTTCCCCCTGGCAGAAGTCCTATGCATCACTTAAGTCCCTGCTAAAATCTCAAAATAGGACTTACATTGGACTGCAAAGTGTTACTGCAGCGTTCCTGCAAGTGCAAGACATGGAGTATTGCTTAAATTGAGGTTTTATAGATCATCTTGTTACTAATTGGCCTAATTGAATTCCAGTTGATGACAGTGAGAGTCTCTCCATTGACTTGAATGGATTCAAATCAGGCCCATAGTGAACATCTCTTGTTTACTTTGTAATGCACTCGGGCACTGGAATATGAGGGATTAAGTTATTACAACATGATTTAGGCTCTGACTCAATGCTGAAATATCAGGTAGAGAAGGCGAGATAATGTTAGGCTATAGCTACACATACAATGACGAGCAGAGAACAGGCACTACACGTGTTGCTACACACTGCAGTGAAAGGCTCCAGCAGCAGGGACTTGCAGGAAATGGAATGCTAAATTGCAGTATACTGCTCTGCCAATAGGCTTCATGGTGTTATTTACACCTTAGCCATTCTGGGCAGAGCATTAAAGGATCTTATGATGAACACCTCTGGTGTATATAAACAAACTCTGTAGCCACTCCATTTCTGGTATAGAAGTACATGACATGGTGTCAGGAGTAAAATAAGAACAGAAACAGAAGGGAAACTGCAATAAAGGTTGCATATAGAAGGAACCAGAAACAAAGATTGCAGGATCTCATCACCATACCACTTTTCAATGC
>NW_020693990.1:0-1982 GCF_002925995.2 Terrapene triunguis
GTCCAACCGGGAGTGGTGCGACCGGTCATCCTCCACCTGGACATAGGTGAAGGTGGTATCGTCGTCCGGGTGGTGGTCGCGCCAGACGTCCACCAGGGAGTGATGGTCTACAATCTCCCTGAGGACGCCCGCGGCCGCCTGGGAAGTCTCAAGCCCTGAGCGGTCCCGGTCCTCGAGGGTGGTGTTAAAGTCCCCGCCCAGGACCAGGCACTCGCGAGAATCCAGAGTGCCGAGGAAGGCCGCCGCCCGCCGATAGAAAGGCACGCGGTCCGGGCCCTTGTTCGGGGCATAAACATTGACCAAATTTAGAACTAGCCCTTCCACACGGGTCCGGACGTGCAGCAGGCGGCCCGGCACAACCTCGGCAACCCCCAGCACCTCAGGCCGCAGCCCCGGGGAGAACAGGGTGGCCACTCCAGCTGAGTGGGCGCTGAGGTGGCTAAAATAAACCTCATCTCCCCACTCCAGCCGCCAGCTAGCCTCGACGGCCGGAGCCGTATGGGTCTCCTGCAGGAAAATCACAGAGTACCCCCCCTCCCGAAGGAAGGAGAGCACTTGGCACCTGCGGGGACCCACCCTACAGCCCCGGGCGTTCAACGATGCAAAGGTGGTGACTGTCATGTCGAGGGCTGGGGCAGATCCTCACAGGCGGAGGGATCGACGGCCTCCAGCGGGCCCCGCAAGATCCCATGCTCGGCCCCGAAGGCCAACAAGGAGTCGCGGAACCTGCAGGCCCGCCGGTAGGCCGCGATGTCTCGCCGATTGGACCCCCGCCCCTCCCCCAAAAGTGCCTCCAGAGCCCGGAGGACGAGATGGAAGTCCCCCCAGCGCCGAAGGGCGAGCTGCACCTTACCCTGGGAACCACGGGTATCCAAGAGAAAGAGGCGCAGCTCATCCCGCAGCGCGGAGGGGGAGGCAGCGGCCGAGCCGCTGCCAGCCTCCGGCAGGGCCCCCGAAGGGTCCTCGCGGCCCACAGACAAACAAGGGGCCGAGCTCCGGCGCCGCTGCGCCGGGCCGCCCGTCACTGTCCCCGGCAAAGGGGAGGGCGGCTGAGGGAACAGCACAGCCCCAACAGTGGCGGGAAGGGGAGACACGAAAGTCGTCCCCCGAGGGTCGTCAGCAGGCAACGAAAATGCGACAACCCCGGGGGCGGCGGTGAACCCAGAGGTGGCAGGAAGAGACACCTCGGGGACAGCAGGAGAGGGAACAGGGTCAAGGACAGGAACAAGCTCCCCATCCCCTGCTGCCAAACCGCTAGATTGCGGCTCCTCCTGGCTAGGGTCTGCAGCCAAGGGGACGGAGGCAGCAGGGACTGGGGAGGCCTCAGGGTTAGGAAGTGTGGAAGGGGCGGGATCGGGGGTAGAAACCGGCTGCTCAGCAACAGCCGTCACCCCAAGGGGCTCGGCGGCTGTGCACGAAATGGCAGGCGCGGCCGGACTGGCAGGTAGGGCCAAGGGTTCCCCCAAAACTAAATCGGGGGCGACAGGACCGGGAGCAGAAGGGGGGCCCGGGACTGAGTCAGCGCTCGGAGCGGGGCCCGCTGGTGGAAGGTTGTCCTCCCCCTGGGTAACTGGGGTCAAACCCAGGGCCTCAATCTCATCAAAGAAGGAGGCGAAAGCGGTCCCCTCGGCCCCGGCGACCTCCCCGCCAGTCACGGAGACAAAGGCCGCCTCGGCAACATCGGCGGCGGCGGGGGACTCAGTTGGAGCAGGGGCCGGGAGAACCGCTACCGAAGCCTCCTCAGGTGCGGGCTCAACGATAGGGACAGGAGTTTCCCCAGCCGCTGCCACGGCGTCCACAGTTTCCATGGCCAGCGCCTCCTGCTGGGTACCGTCCGGGGGCGCGATGGAAGCACTAGCAACGTCGGCCCCCCGCAATATCTTTCGGGGGGTCTGCTCTCCCTCCTCATCAGAGGGGAGGGAGAGAGCCCGCGACCCGCGGGCGCTGCGCTTTCCCCGGACGGTCACCCAGCCCTCTGTGGT
>NW_020693991.1:0-4257 GCF_002925995.2 Terrapene triunguis
GGAGTAGCACGTTTCCTAGGGGGAATGGCGCCCTGCACAGACTCTGATGCCATTGCCTCCTACATAGAGCAGACGCTGTGTGTCTGGGAAGCCCTGGGACAGCCTCTCTCCAGCAGCGGCATCTCCCTAGGGATGGAGACCAACCCCTTCTAGGCCATGCACTGGTGTGTAAAGGAACTATCCCCTCACACACGCCATAGGGACCCAACATAAAACCACGCTGCAATTGGGGCAGGGCCTGCTGTGAGGCCTTCCATGCCAGGCTTAAAAACAGGCAAGAGCAGTAGGATAGAGCTGGGGCAGGCCCTATAGTGAGGCCTTGGCAGAGTGAGGGGTCTGGGGGCAGGGCCCTACGATAAGGTCTTTGCCCCGCAGGGGGCAGAGTGAGGGGTCGGGGCAGGCCCTACGATAAGGTCTTTGCCCTGCAGGGGGCGGAGTGAGGGGTCGGGGCAGGCCCCATGATAAGGTCTTTGCCCTGCAAGGGGCAGAGTGAGGGGTTGGGACAGGCCCCATGATAAGGTCTTTGCCCTGCAAGGGGCAGAGTGAGGGGTTGGGGCAGGCCCCATGATAAGGTCTTTGCCCTGCATGGGGCAGAGTGAGGGGTCTGGGGGCAGGGCCCTATGATGAGGACTTTGCCCTGCAGGGGGCAGAGTGAGGGGTCGGGGCAGGCCCTACGATAAGGTCTTTGCCCTGCAGGGGGCAGAGTGAGGGGTCTGGGGGCAGGGCCCTATGATGAGGACTTTGCCCTGCAGGGGGCAGAGTGAGGGGGCTGGAGCAGGCCCTATGATGAGGACTTTGCCCTGCAGGGGGCAGAGTGAGGGGGCTGGAGCAGGCCCTATGATAAGGTCTTTGCCCCGCAGGGGGCAGAGTGAGGGGTCTGGGGGCAGGGCCCTATGATGAGGACTTTGCCCTGCAGGGGGCAGAGTGAGGGGCTGGGGCAGGGCCCTGAGCTGAGGCCTTTGACTGATGGGCGGAGGCATATGGGCCACAGGCAGTTTGCATTGAGGCCTTTGCCCCCCTGGGGCATGGGGATTTAGCATGGTATTCTCTCCCCCGCTGCACCCATTTCTCTGTGGCCTGGGGTTGCTTCCCAGTGGTCCAGACTCTGGCTCCATGTGGCCTGCACCAGGGCTGCTGGAAGCCTCCGCGGGAGCCAGAGGCAGAGGAGGAGAGGACTCAGAGCTACATGTGCTAGATTTCCCTCCCACACCCAGAGCTGAACCGTGACCTGGAGACCTCCCAGGCAATGCAGTTAGCAGGGGATATGTTTCTATGGGCACTGAGTACGTCCCTGCCGCCCTACAAACTGGGCAGGCGTGAGATGTGATAGGGAGAACTCTCCCCTGCAGCCCGCTGTCTCTGCAGCAAGGCTCTGCTCTGCTGTTTGCCGGGCACAGCAGGAGGCAGCATTGGCACTTCCTGGTCTGAGGTCCTCACCTCCCCGGGGTGGTCGCACTCTCACTAAGGGAAGGGATGGAAGCTCATCTGAGCTGCCAGTTGCTGAAGTCAGCTCAGTGACCCAGCCAACCTCCTGCCTCCTTGGGCTGGGATTCCATCTCTGGTCGCGTCTGCAGGGCGCATGGGGCCGTCCTGCAACGCTCCGATCAGTTCTCTTGCCAGCCCTTCCTGAGCTAGCACCTCCACCTCTGTGGGCCCCACAGTCTGGGCTTGCAGGGTTAGGGGGCTGGAAAATGGGCACTTCTCTGGGACCGTAAACAAACAGAAAATCCCTCTGAGTCTCCAGGCGTGCTGGATGAGAGCTAGACCCCTGCTAGGGCTCTCTGGTAACTGGAGCTATGTCTGCGCCCTGGCTTAGGTCTGGCCATACCTAGGGCTGTAACAGCATGAACATGAGGGGACACTGCCATTTACCTAACAGTTGCTGAGTGACAGGGCCATGAGATCCCACTTCCACAACATTATCCCTGCATCAGCAGGAGGCTCCCCCATCCCTTGAAATCCGGATATTGCTGTTTGTTCTTTCGGTGCTGTTCCAGGCTCCCCATTGGCTCCTGGGCAGTTACATGATGGGTGTGAGGCTGAGTTCTGCATGCATCATCCAAACGGTCTCCATGCAGATCCCTCGGGGGGGAGAAGGCCTTGGAAGAAGCAGAATTTCTGATAAACAATTCTTTGCATGCTGAGGGTT
Source organism: Terrapene triunguis (assembly GCF_002925995.2). NCBI lineage: Eukaryota > Metazoa > Chordata > Testudines > Emydidae > Terrapene > Terrapene triunguis. The sequence continues at coordinate 2,150 of NW_020693991.1, forward strand.
GCAGGCTGGCAGCCTGGTGGTGTCCTTTTATCCCATGATCTTCCTCGGCTCTGGCAGCATTCCTAGGGCCCTCGGATCCAGAGCTGGACTGTGCTCACACCTCAATGATATTGACAGATAGAGACTTTTTCTACAAGAGAAAAATCAGCATTAAGACCAGATTTTCCCAAACGCTCAGGACCAGATTCCCCCTGGGTTCAGTGCGCCCTGCGCCACAAGGATCCGCTGTGCTGAGCAGTTTTGGAGACCTGGTCCCAGTCGGGGGTACGGAGCCCTTCTGAGCGTTCCACTGAGGTGCCAAGTGAGGGGTGTGCTCCCCTCTCCCATGGGCCCAGTGACAGCATCCCCCCCGGGCCAAGCAGTGGTGCGCACCCCGCCTCCCATGGCCTGGTGCTGTGCTCTGGCTTTAGCCTCTCCTTGAGGTTTCTTTATAAAACTTGAGACTCAATAGAGACTAAAGCACTTCATGGTGATCTGACTCCCTGCAAGAAATGCAGATAAATGCCATCGTGCCCCCTCCCCCACCCAACCCACTGCCACCATTCCCTTCTGCCCCTGACTGGCACTGCCCCCCTTCCCTCCCCAATAAGCCCAACCCACTGGCACTGCCCCCCCCGTACCCCTAAGAAACCCAACTGACCAACACAGAGAAAATAACATTAGGAAAACAAACAAACCCAAATCCCTCCCCAAATGGAGATTTTGCCCCAAAATGAGAGATGAGCCAGCCACCCCAGTCTCTAGGGACTGGGCGATTTCTGGGAGTTTCAGGTGGAAGATGCTCAGATATGCGGTGATGGGCAGCCGTATGAAACCCTGAGACAGACAGATAACAATTGCTTGTATCACATGGGGATGAAGTTCTTTCCAGGCCATTAGTAACCAGGGAGAATGTTAAACAGCAGCGATTAGGGATAAACATTTTAAAATCAGCAGGCTGTGAGAACTGTCACCGAAGAGTAAAAAAGAGTTGACTGAGGATCTCTGGCTGCTGATGTTCATTGTTAACTCTCGGACCACTAGAGAAATGCCAAGTGACTGGAAGAGCCCTAGTGTTGTGCCAATATTCAAAAAGAGCAAGCAGGATGATGTGGATAACTATAGGTCAGTCAACCTGATATCAATCCCAAGAGACTAATGGATAAGCTGATATGGGGTCATATGGACTGTGTCATACAGGAGGTCAGACTAGATGATCACAAGTGGTCCCTTCTGGCCTTGTAATCAAAGAAGAATGAGTATCTGAGGGAGCAGGCAGTGTGCTTGTGGCTGGAGGTGGCGATTATCACCCCCTAAAATCATAGAATCTCAGGGTTAGAAGGGACCTCAGGAGGTATCTAGTCCAACCCCCTGCTCAAAGCAGGACCAATCCCCAACTAAATCATCCCAGCCAGGGCTTTGTCAAGCCGGACCTTAAAAACCTCTAAGGAAGGAGATGCCACCACCTCCCTAGGTAACCCATTCCAGTGCTTCACCACCCTCCTAGTGAAATAGTGTTTCCTAATATCCAACCTACACTTCCCCCACTGCAACTTGAGACCATTACTCCTTGTTCTGTCATCTGGTACCACTGAGAACAGTCTAGATCCATCCTCTTTGGAACGCCCTTTCAGGTAGTTGAAAGCAGCTATCAAATCCCCCCTCACTCTTCTCTTCTGCAGACTAAACAATCCCAGTTCCCTCAGCCTCTCCTCATAAGTCATGTGCTCCAGCCCCCCAATCATTTTTGTTGCCCTCCGCTGGACTCTCTCCAATTTTTCCACATCCTTCTTGTAGTGTGGGGCCTCTGGTTACAGAGCCATGTGCCTGCCACACTGTTCTTGGCTAAAATTCATTAAACAAACAACAGAACTGGCAGCCTCAAAGGACCCCTGGTACCCCACATTTATTATTACTGGGGTTAACTCCAAAGCACCATGGAGGTTGAGGCTCCCTTCCACTGGCTGCTGCCCACGACTAAACTAAGAGACAGTCCCTGCCCCAAACTGCTTCTTGTCTTAAGAAATCTGAGGTCTCTTACCACATGACCACCCCCAGTGCCTTGCACACACAGACCCCATCCCCATCTCCCAGTGCCTCACACATCCAGACCCCATACCCCAGTGCCT
>NW_020693992.1:0-2482 GCF_002925995.2 Terrapene triunguis
TGTTTAATGATTAATGATTAATTTGCCCTGGCAATCGCGGCCAGTACAGCTACTGGAAAAGTCTGTTAACGTGTATGGGGATGGAGCGGAAATCCTCCAGGGACATCTCTAGAAAGCTCTCCTTCATGTAATCCCAAAGCCTTTGCAAAAGGTTTCTGGGGAGGGCTGCCTTATCCCGTCCGCCATGGTAGGACACTTTACCACGCCAGGCCAGTAGCACGTAGTCTGGAATCATTGCATAACAAAGCATGGCAGCGTATGGTCCCGGTGTTTGCTGGCATGCAGACAACATCCATTCCTTATCGCTCTTTGTTATCCTCAGGAGAGTGATATCATTCACGGTCACCTGGTTAAAATGGGGCAATTTTATTAAGGGGACATTCAGGGGTGCCCCTTCCTGGTCTGCTGAACAGAAATATTCCCCGCTGTTAACCACGCGGTGGGGGGGAGGGGTGAAGTGACCATCCCAGAGAATTGGGTGTGTGGGGGAGGGGAGTTAGTTGGGTTTGTGCTGCATGTTAAACCTGAAATCGCAGCCCCTCCTTTTACATTGCAAACCCATTTTAAATGGCCAACCAAACGGGTGCTTGGTATGGGAAATGAGGGCAGTACTGTTTGAAACCATCCCCACATGTTAAGAAGGTTAAAAAAGCCCAAAGACTATATGTCTTACCATGGCTGCCTGCAAGCTGAAATCTGTGTCCTGGCACTGCGTGAGTGATCTCTCACACCAGACCAGGAGACTCTCAATATAAGAGGAAAAATGCGACCTTGTAACGAAAGCACATGTGCTGTGTGATGTTGTGAACAGCAAAATCTAACGTGAAAGAGTCTACCCATTGTTCTCTAAAATGTATCTTTTTTAACAACCTCTCCCTTCTCCACCAGCTGCAAATCTTACTCCTTCGCAGAGGCTAGTGAATATTCGAAGAAGGAAGCGAAGGACGCGTGACGAAATGTTTACTGAACTTCAGACTGCCTCCCACGCTGACAGAGCACAGCTGAATGCGTGGAGGCAGTCAATGACTGATTTTAAAAAAGCCCAATATGAGCGGGAGGAGAGGTGGCGTGCTGAATCGCGGGCTGAAGAGGAGAAGTTGCGTGCTCAAGAGGAGAAGTTGCGTGCTGAAACGCGGGCTGAAGAGGAGAGGTGGCGTCAACTTGTACTCAGAAAGCAAGAGTCGATGCTCCGGCTGCTGGAGCATCAAAGTGATATGCTCCTGCGTATGGTTGAGCTGCAGGAAAGGCAGCAGGAGCAGAGACCGCCGCTACAGCCCCTCTGTAACCAGCAGCCATCCTCCCCAAGTCCCATTGCCTCCTCACCCAGACGCCCAAGAACACGGTGGGGGGGCCTTCGGCCACCCACTCACTCCACCCTAGATGATTTCCATAGCAATAAGTTTTAAAGTTTTAAATTGGAGTGTGTCCTTTTCCTTCCCTCCTCCCCCACCCATCCCGGGCTACCTTTCAAATTATCCCCCTAGTTGTGTGCTGAATTAATAAAGAATGCATGAATGTGAAGCAACAATGACTTTATTGCCTCTGCAAGTGGTGCTCGAAGGGGGGAGGGTAGTAGGGGAGGGTGGGGTGGTTGGTTTGCAGGGAAGTAGAGTTAACAGGGTGGTGGGGGAGGGGCAGAGGGTTCATCAAGGAGCAACAAACAGAAGTTTCACTCCGTAGCCTGGCCAGTCACAAAACTGGTTTTCAACGCTTCTCTGATGCGCACCGCGCCCTGCTGTGCTCCTCTAACCGCCCTGGTGTCTGGCTGCGCGTAATCAGCGGCCAGGCGATTTGCCTCAACCTCCCACCCCGCCATAAATGTCTCCCCCTTACTTTCACATATATTGTGGAGCGCACAGCAAGTAGCAATAACAATGGGGAGATTCTTTTCGTTAAGGTCTGAGCGAGTCAGTAAGCTGCGCCAGCGCGCTTTTAAACGGCCAAATGCACATTCCACCACCATTCGGCACTTGCTCAGCCTGTAGTTGAACAGGTCCTGACTACTGTCCAGGCTGCCTGTGTACGGCTTCATGAGCCATGGCATTAAGGGGTAGGCTGGGTCCCCAAGGATCACGATAGGCATTTCAACATCCCCAATGGTTATTTTCTGGCCGGGAAGGGTACATGATGCTCGCGTCTTCAGGCAGTCTCTTCTGTTTCGAAAGCTGGAGGAAGGGACTTTCTTCCCGGACCAGAAAATAACCATTGGGGATGTTGAAATGCCTATCGTGATCCACCAGGGCTTGCAGCAGCATTGAAAAGTACCCCTTGCGGTTTATGTAGTCGGTGGCTTGGTGCGCCGGTGCCAAGATAGGGATATGGGTTCCGTCTATCGCCCCACCACAGTTTGGGAATCCCATTGCAGCAAAGCCATCCACTATGGTCTGCACGTTTCCCAGAGTCACTACCCTTGATATCACCAGGTCTCTCATTGCCCTGGCAACTTGGATCACAGCAGCCCCCACAGTAGATTTGCCCACTC
>NW_020693993.1:0-1243 GCF_002925995.2 Terrapene triunguis
GATAGACATTTATCTAACCTACTCTTAAATATCTCCAGAGATGGAGATTCCACGACCTCCCTTGCTGCAGTTTAAGCCCATTGCTTCTTGTTCTATCCTCAGAGGCTAAGGTGAACAAGTTTTCTCCCTCCTCCTTATGACACCCTTTTAGATACCTGAAAACTGCTATCATGTCCCCTCTCAGTCTTCTCTTTTCCAAACTAAACAAACCCAGTTCTTTCAGCCTTCCTTCATAGGTCATGTTCTCAAGACCTTTAATCATTCTTGTTGCTCTTCTCTGGACCCTTTCCAATTTCTCCACATCTTTCTTGAAATGCGGTGCCCAGAACTGGACACAATACTCCAGCTGAGGCCTAACCAGAGCAGAGTAGAGCGGAAGAATGACTTCTCGTGTCTTGCTCACAACACACCTGTTAATACATCCCAGAATCATGTTTGCTTTTTTTGCAACAGCATCACACTGTTGACTCATATTTAGCTTGTGGTCCACTATAACCCCTAGATCCCTTTCTGCCATACTCCTTCCTAGACAGTCTCTTCCCATTCTGTATGTGTGAAACTGATTTTTTCTTCCTAAGTGGAGCACTTTGCATTTGCCTTTGTTAAACTTCATCCTGTTTAAATCAGACCATTTCTCCAATTTGTCCAGATCATTTTGAATTATGACCCTGTCCTCCAAAGCAGTTGCAGTCCCTCCCAGTTTGGTATCATCCGCAAACTTAATAAGTACTTTCTATGCCAATATCTAAGTCGTTGATGAAGATATTGAACAGAGCCGGTCCCAAAACAGACCCCTGCGGTACCCCACTCGTTATGCCTTTCCAGCAGGATTGGGAACCATTAATAACAACTCTCTGAGTACGGTTATCCAGCCAGTTATGCACCCACCTTATAGTAGCCCCATCTAAATTGTATTTGCCTAGTTTATCGATAAGAATATCATGCGAGACCGTATCAAATGCCTTACTAAAGTCTAGGTATACCACATCCACAGCTTCTCCCTTATCCACAAGACTCGTTATCCTATCGAAGAAAGCTATCAGATTGGTTTGACATGATTTGTTCTTTACAAATCCATGCTGACTGTTCCCTATCACCTTACCGCCTTCCAAGTGTTTGCAGATGATTTCCTTAATTACTTGCTCCATTATCTTCCCTGGCACAGAAGTTAAACTAACTGGTCTGTAGTTTCCTGGGTTGTTTTTATTTCCCTTTTTATAGATGGGCACTATATTTGCCCTTT
>NW_020693994.1:0-3936 GCF_002925995.2 Terrapene triunguis
GGCGCTCCAGGCCCATAAAATGGAAGCGTCGTGGGAAGGACCATTCATGGTCCAGGAGCGCTAGGAGCTGTTAACTATCTCATAGCCTCCCCCACCTCCAACATAAAGCCTAAGGTATACCATGTTAATTCTCTTAAGCCCTTTTATTCCAGAGAATTAAATGTTTGCCAGTTTACAGCCCAGGAAACAGATGACGCGGAGTGGCCTGAAGGTGTCTAATACGAAGGAAAAAGGGCTGGTGGCGTGGAAGAGGTGAACCTCTCCGCAACCCTTGGACGTCTGCAGCGACAGCTGATCAAGGAGCTGTGCACAAGCTTTGCACCAATTTTCTCAGCCACTCCAGGACGGACCGAATGGGCATACCACTCCATTGACACAGGTAATGCTCACCCAATTAGAACCCCACCCTACCAGGAGTCACCTCATGCCCAAACTGCTATACAAAGGAGATCCAGGACATGCTACAGATGGGTATAATCCGCCCCTCTAACAGTGCATGGGCATCTCCAGTGGTTCTAGTTCCCAAACCAGATGGGGAAATACGCTTTTGCGTGGACTACCGTAAGCTAAATGCTGTAACTCGTCCTGACAACTATCCAATGCCACGCACAGATGAGCTATTGGAGAAATTGGGACATGCCCAGTTCATCTCTACTTTAGACTTAACCAAAGGGTACTGGCAAGTACCACTAGATGAACCCGCTAAGGAAAGGTCAGCCTTCGTCACCCAGGCAGGGGTGTATGAATTCAATGCACTCCCTTTCGGGTTGCGAAATGCACCCGCCACCTTCCAAAGACTTGTAGATGGTCTCCTAGCGGGATTGGGAGAATCTGCAGTTGCCTACCTCGATGATGTGGCCATTTTTTCTGATTCATGGACAGAACACCTGGAGCACCTGGAAAAAGTCTTTGAGCGCATCCGGTAGGCAGGACTAACTGTTAAGGCTAAAAAGTGTCAAATAGGCCAAAACAGAGTGACTTACCTGGGGCACCAGGTGGGTCAAGGAACTATAAATCCCCTACAGGCCAAAGTGGATGCTATCCAAAAATGGCCAGTTCCAAAGTCAAAGAAACAGGTCCAATCCTTCTTAGGCTTGGCCGGATATTATAGGCGATTTGTACCACACTACAGCCAAATCGCTGCCCCGCTGACAGACCTAACCAGAAGGAAACAGCCAAATGCAGTTCAGTGGACTGATGAGTGTCAAAAGGCCTTTAACCAGCTTAAGGCGACACTCATGTCTGACCCTGTGCTAAGGGCCCCAGACTTTGACAAACCGTTCCTAGTAACCACAGATGCGTCCGAGCGGGGAGTGGGAGCAGTTTTAATGCAGGAAGGACCGGGTCAAGAATTCCATCCTGTCGTGCTTCTCAGCAAGAAACTGTCTGAGAGGGAAAACCACTGGTCAATCAGCGAAAAGGAATGCTACGCCATTGTGTACGCGCTGGAAAAGCTACGCCCATATGTTTGGGGACGGTGTTTCCAACTACAAACAGACCATGCTGCGCTACAGTGGCTTCATATCACCAAGGGAAATAACAAAAAACTTCTTCGGTGGAGTTTAGCTCTCCAAGATTTTGATTTTGTAATACAACACATTTCAGGAGCTTCTAACAAAGTGGCTGATGCACTCTCCCGGGAAAGTTTCCCAGAATCAACTGGTTAAAAATTGTTCTTGGAATGGAACATATTGTTAGTTTTTATATAATCAGTAGTATGTCTAAAGGTACATGTGTCTTATTAACTCTGTTTTCTCCTAGAGCTCCAGGAAGAAATCACAGCCAGTGTGGAACCGGACGTCCAACACTATCTGTGATTTGGGGGGCGTGTCATAACTATAAAGGGAAGGGTAACAGCTCTCCTGTGTACAGTACTATAAAATCCCTCCTGGCCAGAGACTCCAAAATCCTTTGACCTGTAAAGGGTTAAGAAGCTCAGGTAACCTGGCTGACACCTGACCCAAAGGACCAATAAGGAGACAAGATACTTTCAAATCTTGGGGGGGGGGGCGAAGGCTTCTGTTTGTGCTCTTTGTTTTGGGGGCTGTTCGCTCTTGGGACTGAGAGGGACCAGACATCAATCCAGGTTCTCCACATCTTTCTAAACAAGTCTCTCCTATTTCAAACTGGTAAGTAAACAACCAGGCAAGGCGTGTTAGTTTTATTTTGTTTTCTCAACTTGTAAATGTACCTTTTACTAGAGTGTTTATCTCTGTTTGCTGTACTTTGAACCTGAGGCTAGAGGGGGGTTCTCTGAGCTCTTTAAGTTTGATTACCCTGTAAAGTTATTTTCCATCCTGATTTTACAGAGATGATTTTTACCTTTTTCTTTCATTAAAAGCCTTCTTTTTAAGAACCTGATTGATTTTTTCCTTGTTTTTAGATCCAAACGGGTTGGATCTGTATTCACCAGGAGTTGGTGGGAGGAAGGAGGGGGGATGGTTAATTTCTCCTTGTTTTAAGATCCAAGGGGTTTGGATCTGTATTCACCAGGGAATTGGTGAAGGTCTCTCAAGGCTACCCAGGGAATGGAATTAGCTTTGGGATGGTGGCAGCGGACCAGATCTAAGCTGGTAGTTAAGCTTAGAAGTTTTCATGCAGGCCCCCACATTTGTACCCTAAAGTTCAAAGTGGGGAAGCAGCCTTGACATGGTGGCGGAGCGGTGGGATTCATTTTAAACCCAAAAGCCAGTAAGATTTTTTTTTCCTTCTAGCTGCTTGGAAAGCAGAGCTGAAGATAGATGCATATCTTATCTCTCCTTGCCTGAAGGCAGAGGTGTTACGTTTTTTTTTAACAAGGGTCTTTTTTAAGAGAAGGGTTCAATCAATGAACAAACAACGGGTAAAAGGAATTTACAAGCTGAATTGTTTTTTTTATTTTTACCTCCCCGGAAATAGCTAGTTAGAAAGTCTCTGTTACCTTAGCAGCAGCCTGAGCTGAGTGCATCCCAGTTTCAGTCAACTGCAGAGGGGTGTGGACAGCACAAGAAAACAGGAAAATGACTACCAAAGAAGTAGCTAACAAAATAGAACTGGCCAGACTAGAAGCAGAAGAAAATGACAGGAAACATCAGAGAATGCTTCAATTAAAAAAAACTCGAGAAAGAAGCTGATGAAAGAGCTATAGAGAAGAGAGAAAGAAGAAAAAGCCAAAGAGGAGGCCCACAAGAGAGCTATAGAGCTGAGAGAAAGAGAAGAGAAAGCCAAAGAGGAGGCCCACAAGAGAGCTATGGAGCTGAGAGAAAAAGAAATGGAGCATGAACTGGAATTAGCATGGGCTAGGCCAGGTACACCAGCCAATCCTAGCAACCCCTCTCCAGGTACCACTTCCCATCCCAGAAAATTCCCCACCTACAAGGCAGGCGATGATACTAAGGCCTTCTTAGAAAATTTTGAAAGGGCCTGCCTTGGATACAGCATCACTACAGACCAGTACATGGTAGAGCTGAGGCCGCAGCTCAGTGGACCCTTAGCAAAGGTGGCAGCTGAAATGCCTAAGGAACACATGAACAGTTATGAACTTTTTAAAAACAAGGCCAGACTCAGAATGGGGCTAACACCCGAGCATGCCCGTCGACGGTTCAGGGCCCTAAGGTGGAAACCAGATGTGTCATTTACCCGGCATGCCTACCACATTGACAAAAATTGTGATGCCTTGGTATCAGGAGCAAATGTTAAATCTCTGGAAGATCTGGTTTCCCTAGTAAAAATGGAGCAGTTTTTAGAGGGTGTTCCTGAGGAAATAGAAAGGTACATCCTAGATAGGAAGCCCAAAACTGTAACAAGGCGGGGGAGATCGGAGCCAAATGGGGGAGGTGGCAGAAAAGAAAAAAACTAGTAGCAGTTGGAGCGAATATCAGAAGGGGCAAGCCGAAACAAAACCTTACCACCGGGGACAACCCAAGGCCCCACCCACATCCCAAGGGAAACCCCAGA
>NW_020693995.1:0-2722 GCF_002925995.2 Terrapene triunguis
CCCCCCCCCCAAAGTCCCCAAATTGGCAGCACCTGCATTAACCCTTTTCACACCCTGATCTCCGCCTGGGGGTGGGCAGAAGCAGGTGGGGAGGGGTTAAGCTCCTTCCCACCCCTACCCCATCTATATTGACTCCCTGTGGGAGGCGAGTCGGGCACCTGGATCCACCCCAGCCACTCGGAGGGGTCAGTGCCCACAAGGCCACATTTCTGCCCCCCTGCCTGGGAGAGGGACCTGCAGGGCGGGGTTTGCTGGAGCAGCTCCTGCTTTGTGTCCTGCCCCAGGGGGTGTCAGCCTGCCTCGGGGGTCCAGCTGAACACCCCTCGGAGCTGTGCCAGCCTTCCGGGCTGGGAGGTTAGAGACATGAAAGAGACTGACCCTGGGTAGCAGGGGCTGCGGGTCGGGAGTGAGGGGCACCGGCAGAGCTGGGGGGGGGGGCAGGGCTGTCCTAGCAGGGGGCTGCGGGTCGGGAGTGAGGGGCACCGGCAGAGCTGGGGGGGCCATCTCAGGTGCCTGTGTACTGGAGCCACATGGGATACAGCCTCGACGCCAGGCACCCCAGAGCCTGATGATCCCAGCTGGCATGGGGCGGGGGTGGGAGCTCTGTGGTGGATGGCTCAGGCTGCCTGGCCAGTGGCTTCTCTGTCCCAGCCTAAGGCATGACACATCCGCCCGGCAGACCCCTAGGGACAAAGCCCCCAGCCTGGTGCTCCATCAACAGCAGCCCCCGCGTGGAAACCTGAGCCGGGCGGGCGCTGCCATCCGGAGCCTTCCGCTCATCGCTGTTGTGTTAACCCCGCAGACAGACAGAGGGATGGATCTGGGACACCCTCTCGATCTGCGGCAGAGAGCAGGGTCTAGTGGTTAGAGCAGGGGGGGCTGCGGGCCAGGACTCCTGGGTTCTCTTCCTGGCTCTGGGAAGGGAGTGGGGTCTAGAGGGTTAGAGCAGGGGGGGCTGCGGGCCAGGACTCCTGGGTTCCTTTCCTGGCTCTGGGGCGGGAGTGGGGTCTAGTGGTTAGAGCAGGGGGGCTGGGAGCCAGGACTCCTGGGTCTATTTCTGGGTCACCGTGGGGTCCTTCCCATCTCCGTGCCTCGGTTTCCCAATTTATAAAATGGGGACAGTGCCACTGACCCAGCTCTCAGATCTAGGGCCAAAGAGGGTGGAGTCTCCTGATTCGTTTAGGGTCCCCCAACCAGCTCCCCTCCCCAGTCCCAGCTATGATCACAAGGGAGAGCCACGTGCCCCCAAGGGTGGAAGTGGGGTGGCTCCCCTCCCCCTTCCAGTGGCAGCTGTTCCTCCAGCGGGGATCCTCCTGCTGGAGGAGGCCCCCCAGGGTCACAATCCCACCTGGCAGCTTTTCTGGGGGTTAATGTTTAAACCAAAAAGCCCCAGGCTTGTAAAGGCTCCCGCCCCCCAGGACAAACATTGCAGCTTTTATTGGGCACTTAATCTGGGCCAATACCACCCGCAGCTTTACCGGGGGGGGGGCTGGGAGGCACACCTAGGAGCCAGGACACCTGGGTTCTCTCCCCACTCTGCCAGTGAGCCCAGGCAAGTCATAGCCTCGCTCTGTGCCTCAGTTTCCACCTTTGTCAAACAGGGATAAGGATCCTCCCTGTGTCTATGGTGGGGGCAGGGACTGGCTCTCACTCTGTCAGCGGCAGCCACCCAGGCTCTGATCTCAGCTCCTGCTGTAGGTGGGACCCAACACAAACCCCAGATAAGATCCCCTGTTCCTTATCAGATGGATTGTCTTTCCCTGGAGTTCTCTTACTCAGGGGGAAAACTGTTGTGTGCTGGTTTGTTTATTGCAGGGTAGCTTGTCAGGACTGGGCCTGTGGATTTATTATTGAAATTACTTGTGGCACTCCAAAGCCTTGACTGACATCAGAGCCCCCGTCGGGCCGGGCGCTGCCCAGACCCCGGCCGAGATCAGGGCTGGTTGTGGTGTTTGTCTTCTTCCTTCTCTCTGACACCCCAGCCCCAGCCCAGGGAGAGGCAGAGGAAACAGCCAGTCCTGCTCCGAGGCTCTGGCTCTAAGACAGGACAAAACCAGGAACCTGGTGGGGCAAAAATAACCCGACAGAAAGTCCCCGCGGCAGTGGGTGTAAGGGAAGCGTGCCGGTCACAGCTGGTGTAAATCAGGAATAGCTGCAGGGAAGGCAGTGGGGATAGCCTGGGGTAAAGCTGGCGTAAACGAATGAGGAGCCGGTTCCCAATTGCCCCTTCCTGTTTCAATATCAGTTCTGTGGCAGCCACGGGCCAAGGCAGCATGATCTGGTGGTTGGGGGCTGGGCTGCAGTCAGGACACCTGGGTCTGTGCAGCGTCCGGCGTGACGGGGCCTAATCTAGGCTGGGGTCTAGGCAGCACCCGGCGCGACGGGGCCCTGATCTCGGTCGGGGTCTGGGCAGCGCCCGGTGTGATGGGGCCCTGATCTCGGCCGGGGTCTGGGCAGCGCCCGGCGCGACGGGGCCCTGATCTCGGCCGGGGTCTGGGCAGCGCCCGGCGCGACGGGGCCCTGATCTCGGTTGGGGTCTGGGCAGCGCCCGGCGCGACGGGGCCCTGATCTCCACTGCACACTATTATCATGTTAATAAGAATAGAAAAGATTGAATTTTTACTAACCCCTGGTGTGCCCTGGGCGCGGGCAGCAGCCTCCCGCCCCCCTCAGCGCCCCAGTCCCGCGCCCGCCTGGCCCTGGCCTCGCCTGCTCCATTCCC
>NW_020693995.1:2822-4085 GCF_002925995.2 Terrapene triunguis
CTGGGCAGCGCCTGGCGCGACGGGGCCCTGATCTTGGCCGGGGTCTGGGCAGCGCCCAGTGTGACAGGGCCTAATCTAGGCTGGGGTCTGGGCAGCGCCCGGCGCGATGGGGCCCTGATCTCAGTTGGGGTCTGGGCAGCGCCCGGCGCGACGGGGCCCTGATCTCGGCTGGGGTCTGGGCAGCGCCCGGCGTGATGGGGCCCTGATCTCGGCTGGGGTCTGGGCAGCGCCCGGCGTGATGGGGCCCTGATCTCGGCTGGGGTCTGGGCAGCGCCCGGCGTGATGGGGCCCTGATCTCGGCTGGGGTCTGGGCAGCGCCCAGCGCGACGGGGCCCTGATCTCCACTGCACACTATTATCATGTTAATAAGAATAGAAAAGATTGAATTTTTACTAACCCCTGGTGTGCCCTGGGCGCGGGCAGCAGCCTCCCGCCCCCCTCAGCACCCCAGTCCCGCGCCCGCCTGGCCCTGGCCTCGCCTGCTCCATTCCCAGTGCCTGTAACTTTAACAGACAGAAAACTTTCTTTCAGCCTTTCTTCTGCTCTCCTCCCATTAACCCCCCGGCTGCCGGCTGGAATTTCCCAACCATTCACCCCAGTGCTGGGGACAGTAGCTCCCTGCCCCCTTCTCCTTTCGGGCCCAGCCAAGTTTCAGCGAGGCAGCGTGGGTGGGTGGGGAGCCAGGCGGGGAGGGAAGCGTAAGCAGCACTGGCCCTGGCCCTGGCCCTGGAAGGAGAGAAGCCAGAGGGCTGGGAAGGGGCCAGGCACTCGCTCGCTCTCTCGCTGGGGTTGGACTGGATGTTTCAATCCCGCGTTGGGAACCCAGGCGCGGGCGGGCGGGCGGATGCGAGAAGCGGGGAGTCAGGTGCGGGCACCGCGAAGGAAGGCTGAGCAGGGGGGCGCAGCAGAGAGTGGAACCCACTAGCTCGGCCGAGGACGGAGAACTGGAGCCAGCTCTGTTTCGGGGCTTGCGCTGTTCTGGCCCAGTCGGCGGGAGGAATTTGTTCCCAGCCTTCGAGGCGCGGATCCGCCGTGTGGAGCCAGCGCTGATTCGGGACCCGCCTGGACCAATTCCGGCCTTGGGACAGTTCCCAACCCGGGGTGTTCCCTTCAGGGCAGGGCTCCCGGCTCTGGCCCCCACCTCCCCGGCCCCCCAACTCCATTCCAGGCGCTGGCGATTTGGGGGGAAACCGGAGCCGACGGCTTGTTTTGGTTTGTAGAACATGGGCAAGGCCCGCAGCTCCCTCCTGTGCGTGCTGGTGG
>NW_020693995.1:4095-6903 GCF_002925995.2 Terrapene triunguis
CGGGTCAGGGCTGAGGGGCACTGGCAGGGCTGGGGGGCAGGGCTGGGTGTGCTGTGCAAGCCACGCATGGCGACTCCTGGCTGGGAGAGGTTTGCACCTGCAGCTCCGCTCAGCCAGCGGCCGGGGGCCAGGGACCAGCACTCCCAGGGCAGGGCTGCCCGAAGGGACCCAGAGCAGCTGAGGAGCCCGCCCTGCTGATCAGGGCCAGACATCTGGGACTGGTTACCGCCGGCCAGGCCAGCCTGTACAGCCCCCGCCCTGAACCCAGGCGTCCGGGGGGCCTTTCCCCCGGGGCACAGCTGGGGGGATCTGTAGGCTCAGGGGCAGGGGGTAACATGAACGGGGAGGGGGGCACAGAGGCAGGGGGCTGTGGGTTGGGGCTGCGGGTCGAAGTGCCCATCTGGTCTCCGTGCCATGCCAGGGCTCTGCACATCCCCTGCAGTAACTGTCCCCGTGGCTGGGAACTCCTCCCCAGAGGTGGGTGCATTTCAGCACCACATTGACCTTGTGAAATGTCTTGTGCTGGGACACTCGCCGTTTGTTATACAGTCCCTGCTGCCAGGCGCTGCCCAGACCCCGGCCGAGATCGGGGCCCCATTGCGCCGGGTGCTGCCCAGAGACACGGGCCCTGCCCCGACGAGCTCCCAGTTGACCAGCCCAGAGAAGGGCATTTCTCAGAGCGATGCAGGGACTGACCCCAGGCCGCCCAGAGCGGCAGTGGCAGAGCTGGGATTTGAATGCAGGTTTCCACAGCCCCCTCACCACTAACCCAGCCCTCCCCGGAGCCTCTGCCCAGCCCCCCATCTGAGCCCAGCTGGGCTCTCGGGGGTGAGTCCCAGGCCCTCAGATCTCTGCAGCCAGCCGGGACGTGCTGGGAACGGCCGCCGGGGGGGCCTGGCCCCGGCCCCTCCGCCGGAAGCTCGGAGTTGAGAAATGAAAGAGGAAATAAATAGTTTTGAACCACAACAGAGGGAGGGGGGCAGGAGTGTCATGGTGCAGGCCGGGTGCCTGTGCTGAGACACACAGCTGGGGGGGGCCTGTGCAGAGCTCTCAGGCTGCTGTTGTGACCCACAAGCCCCCAGAGTGAGGAGCGGGGCCCTTGCCAAGTCCCTTCTGCTTCCCACGCCCTGGAATGTGGCTCCCCTCGAAGGGTTAAACGGCCTAAGGGGGGGGGGGTTCGGGAAGGTCCCTGCTCGAGGGGGATGCGGAATAATCATCTGTCATTTGGCCGCTGGGGAAACCGAGGCACAGAGGGGCGGGCAGGGACTGTCCAAGGCAATGCAGAGAGCCAGTGGCCAAGCCAGGGATGGAACCCAGGTGTCCTGATTCCAAGCCCTCTGCTGTGCGCAGGCATTCAGGTGCCAGGCCTGGGGGTGGCCGTGCCCACCCCATCCGCCAGTGGCTGCCAGCTCGCCCGGCATGAGGCAGGCCCCTCCCACGTAATGCCGGCTCGTGCATTCCCTCGGCGCTGTGCCAGCCGAGCACCTCCCAGGGGGCGGGGCTGGGACGAGAAGGGGCTGCTGTCCTGGGGGTCCCCCTGCCCCCCAGCCCAGGCCTCAGGGTGTCAAACCGGGACAGGCTCCGAACCCTGCCCCCCCTTACCCAACACACCAGAGAGCAGGGCGCTCGGGATGAGCCCCCCTGGGTCCACTCCCAGCAGGTGCAGCCAGTCGCATGCTTCAGGGCCGGAGCCCCAGGGGTCAGGAGGGACGTCCCCTCGAACCCCAGCCCATGGGCCGGCTCTGGGTGAAAACCAGCCTCGGTCTGTCTCTAGATCTTTGGGGCAGATGCTGGCCCAGGGGCTCATGATGAGTTACGTCGCGGGGATGTAGGTATACACAGGGATCCCTTGCCCAGCAGAGATGCAGCTGCTTCTGAGGTGGGGACGGGGGCTGTTTATACAGGGATCCCTCTCCTGGAGCTCAGATGCAGCCACCTCTGGGGTGGGGTGCAGGGGCTGGTTATCCCCGGATCCCTCGCCTGGAGCTCAGATGCAGCCACCTCTGGGGTGGGGCGCAGGGGCTGGTTATCCCCGGATCCCTCTCCTGGAGCTCAGATGCAGCCACCTCTGGGGTGGGGCGCAGGGGCTGGTTATCCCCGGATCCCTCGCCTGCAGCTCAGATGCAGCCACCTCTGGGGTGGGGTGCGGGGGCTGTTTATACAGAGATCCAGGGAACCTGAGGTGCAGCTGCTCCCGTACCCAGGGGATTCTGGGGGGCAGCCTCTGGCGCTGGACCCCTTCATCGCGTCCCCCCCACCCGCAGACCTGCACTTCCTGGAGAACCCCTCGAACCAGACCTCGTCCCTGGGCAAGGACGTGCGGCTGCGGTGCGCCGTGCAGCTGAGCCAGGAGCTGCCCGAGATCAGCTGGCTGCGGGACGGGCAGGCGCTGGAGCTGGCCGACAGCAACCAGATGCAGATGCCCATAAACGACAAGGTCTGGCTGGCCATCAGCGAGCTCAGGTGAGCGGGGGCCTGGCGGGGAGGTGTCTGGGGGGCACAACCTCCTCCCGGTGTCGGCACACAGGGCGGCTGCGTGGCCCGGTAAGGGAGGAGCCGGGATCCTGGGTCAGATGGGCCTATTTGCCTCCCCTGGGGTGGGAGGGACGGGGACACGGGGCTGGTGGTCCATTGCTCTGATCTGGGTAGCCGGGGGCGACGGGGCTGGTGGCCTGTTGCTCTGATCTGGGTAGCTGGGGGGATGGTGCTGGTGGCCCATTGCTCTGATCTGGGTAGCCGGGGGGATGGTGCTGGTGGCCCATTGCTCTGATCTGGGTAGCCGGGGGGATGGTGCTGGTGGCCCGTTGC
>NW_020693996.1:0-2923 GCF_002925995.2 Terrapene triunguis
TCACTCTTGTTTGGTGTAAGCAACAGTGAAAACGTTGCAAAAAAAAAAAAAGTCTTGTTTTAGCCCAGGTTTGTAAAAATTTTTTTTTTTTTTTTTTTTTTTTTTTTTTTTTTTTCCGGTTTATGGCTATAGGCCACTGTTTGTTGACCTGAGACTATAAGTTGCCTTCACTTGAACAGGTACTGATCATCATGTGTCCCCTCCCTCTTTTTTTACACTCTAACTTCAGCTCCCCAGAATTCATTTTATTGAAATAAATCATACTTATTATATTTTTTGTTGCCCTTTCTATACTTTTCTCAACCCTTTTTTACAAAAAGCTGATTGGACTGGTCAGGGGATTGGTAATGGGATATAGTGCCTTTCAGGTGGGTCAGTCGAAGTCCTAGAACCAAGTGACCAAAATCTGCCCATAGACATGTACATACAGCTCTTGTTGACTTCAATGGGAATTGCACCTCCATATTTAAGGGTGGAATTTGGCCCACTGAACAAAGATGGAGGCCATCTTGCCAACACAGTATTGCACTTTAGAGCAGCTCTGTCAGTCAGTATTGGCTCAAGAGGTGTGAGAATTTACTATTTTAAAAGAAATACCTATTTGTGGTTTAAAAAAAATAGTAATCAGTGTTGCTGATTTGTAAAGATCGGTCTGAACTTGGATCCAGATTTTGCAGCTTGAGTCTCTCTCTGATCATTAATTGGTAAATTCACAGCTACACACTTTCCTTGGGTATCAAGAGATCAGAGGAATAACAAATTAAGTAGGAACCCTAGTGCTAGAGGCTGGTCAAACGTTGACTGACATGTGAACCCACCAATAAAAGGAGGTATGGATTTTGTGTTTGGCATAATCTAAGGCTGTGTCTAATTCTGTTGCTCTGGGACTGGAATACCATGGTACCGAGTATGGTATAAATACCTAGCTATGGCATGAAGTCTGCCCAGAGGAGATTGACAGGGCCACCCAGAGGATTCAGGGGGCCTGGGGCAAAGCAATTTTGGGGGCCCCTTCCGTAAAAAAAAAGTTGCAATACTATAGAATACTGTATTCTCGTGGGGGGGCCCTGTGGGGCCCGGGAAAAATTGCCCCACTTGCCCCTCCCCTCCCCTGGACGGCCCTGGGAAAAATAAACATTTAAAAACCTTCTGCATCTCAGCACAAACCCAGTTTTGAGAGAATTTCTTTTCAAGTCACCTTTATAAGGTATCACTGGTTCTCAGCATCAGCTAGTGCTAAAAGGCACTAAAGCTCATTAAAAGGGTTGGACAAATATTTTCCGTCAACTTTTTTTGGATTGAAAACTAGGGGTTTTTAAAAAGCAGAAAAAATCACGGACAATGTCTGCTTTCCTTCAAAATGTGTTGTGTTTTTTTTTTAATTGAAAAGCTGAAATAAGTCTGCCAAAACCTGAACATGATTTGGGGTTTCAGAAGTGTGTGGCCAAATATTTGCTGCTTGCTGTGTTTGATTGTTTAAAGAAACTATAAAAAAATCCAAAACTTTTGAATTTTAATGGAGTTAGATGGCTTGCCTCCTTGATCTTCTCTGGCAAAAGCACACACAACAACAGACAGACAGACTTTCCTCCCTCTCAGATTTGAAAGTATCTTGTCTCCTTATTGGTCCTGTTGGTCAGGTGTCAGCTAGGTTATGTGAGCTTCTTAACCCTTTACAGGTAAAAGAGGAATTAACCTTAACTGTATGTTTATGACACACTCTAAAAGCTTATCAGATGTCACCGCTCAATCTGATGGGGGCCCTAGTAAGCCAAAGTCCTTCCAGCCCTTCTGGAAGGGTTGCCTCTTTGGTCAGAAGGACTTGTCTGCTTGTTGAATCAAAAGAAGGCCCTGAGTCAGTTTAAATGCAGGCTTTTTATGCCAAAAGCCCTTTCTTAGTCCGTTGGTCTCTGGAAAACCTAGTTTGAACCAGTTTATGCAAGCGTCCCCAGGCATGGTACCTCTCTGGAGGTCTTTACAACCTGAGTGATTCACCTTAAATCACCATCCACTGCTTTTAGTTCCTGGAGGAGCTGTGGTCTCATTCCCCCTCACTCTCCTCCACTGCCCCAAGTTGCATACAGTCCCTGGCCCACAGTGATACATAAACCATTCATAAGCTTAATACAGTATGTATCCCCAGAGATACTGCACAAGGTTGCAACATATGTCATAACAACCTAGTATGATATTAGTCTCTTTTGTAGCTGCATCATATTGTTGACACATTCACTTTGTGATTCACTATAATCCCCAGATCCTTTCCAGCAGTACTATTGCCTAGCTAGTTATTCCCCATTTTGTAGTTATGCATTTGATTTTTCATTCCTAAGTGTAGTACTTTGCACTTGTTTTTATTGATTTTCATCTGCTGATTTCAGACCAATCCTCCAATTTATCAAGGGCATTTCAAATTCTAATCCTGTCCTCCAAAGTGTTTTCAACCCCTCCAGCCTGGTGTCATCTGCAAATTGCATAAGTGACCTTTCGACTCCATTATCCAATTGATTTATGAAAATATTGAATAGTACTGGACCCCTGTGGGACCTGCTGGACACATTTCCCCAGTTTGAAAGTGTATCATTGATAACCATTCCTTGATTACCAGTTTTTCACCCACTATTTCACCTACCTGCACATGACTGAGCCATAGAAGGCCAAGCACATACTTGGCTAAAATAATGTAGAAATATCTTGTGGTTAATCTGAAGAGCAGAAATACACTATTTTTCTTCTTTGCCCAAGGAGTGACTCAGTTATAGGCCAGAAGGAAGAATGTGCTCAGCCATCCAGCAGAAGTAACAGTTTCAGCCAGATATCTAGGCACGGGACAGAGGCTGGATGAGAAGCTGAGAGTTAAGGTAAGCAAGCTATACTGAGCAGGTGCCCCCTATGAGACTGAACTCAGGCCAGTGGGCCAGTC
>NW_020693997.1:0-4111 GCF_002925995.2 Terrapene triunguis
CGTGATGTCCTGGGCGCTGGGGCTCGTGGTTTCTGACAGCTCTGTGCTACTCTCCGACTTCAGGCCCTCACGGCGGTGCCGTAGCCTCCTCGCCTGATTTCTCTGCATCTGCCTGTGGGAAAGGTGTATGATAAGGTGCGAGGCGTTGAGAACGGCCACAACTGCAGCGATGGTCGCAGCGGGATCCATGATCGCAGTGCTGTGGCGTCCGCGCTGTCACTGATCAAAAAGTGCGCGAACTGATTTCCCGCCGGCGCTTTCAGGGAGGGAGGCAGGGCGGTAGTGACTGACGGATGACGACAGTTACCCAAAAGCACCCTCGCCACATTTTTTTACCCAGAAGGCATTGGGGGCTCGACCCAGAATTCCAATGGGCAGCGGGGACTGCGGGAACTGTGGGATAGCTGCCCACAGTGCACTGCTTCCAATGTCGACGCTTTCCCTGGTAGTGTGGACTGACAAAGTCGAATTACTGTCCTTAGTGTAGACACACACGTTCGACTTTCTAATATCGATTGCACATATTCGATTTAACTAAAATCGAACTACTCTCGTAGTGTAGACATACCCTGACTCCTTTGTTAAATGATCTGACCATCTGTGATTTTTCAAAAGCATGTTTGCTACATTTGACACACTAAATTTTCAAAAAATGACCACCTATGCTACCCTTCCAAAGGCTAATTTTTACAGGTAAATCATGTCTAAATGGGTATTTGCATGGGCATGTACCTATTTTGTGTGTTCCAATGCCCATCTTACTCCCATAAAGGTAGCTTTTGCAGTTCTAATCACAAATCTTAAATGTCTTGGGGATAGTCTTTAAGGCCCACAATGAGCAAGAGCCTGGGCAGCTCACAGATGATCTCTTTCAGTCCCCCATGACAAGTGTGAGCGTTAGCGCTTGCTACTGAAGGAGTGTAGGGACAGGCCTCAAGCTTTGGAACTCTTTACAGCCAGAGATCAGAATGCTCATACGTTTTTAGCTTCACACAATGTGTGAAGCATGTCATCTTGCAAGTTTTCCCTCAATATCTGTGGCAGCAGAATGGCCAACATCTGTCCTGAAACCAAACTTCCAGCCCACTCAATTATGCAGAGGAAAGAATGAAGGGAGGGGCTCTCTCCTTTTGCACACTTTTTATTAATAATTAGCAGTATAATATCAGTGATGGATATACAGACAGAGATGTTGTTTATAATACACCTCTACCTCGATATAACGCTGTCCTCGGGAGCCAAAAAATCTTACCGCGTTATAGGTGAATCCGCATTATATCGAACTTACTTTGATCCACCGGAGTGCGCAGCTCCCCCCCCGCCCCAGTCACTGCTTTACCGCATTATATCTGAATTCATGTTATATCGGGTTGTGTTATATCGGGGTAGAGGTGTATATGGGCACCTAGTGTGTGTGTGTGTGTGTGTGTGTGTGTGTGTGTGTGTGTGTGTTACCTGTTAATGGCTGCAGCATTTTAATTCTCAACTCTATCTTTGTTTACTGTTAGTAGTTAATAAAGTCCTGTAAGTGGAACCTTTTTCATGCAATTAGGAAGAAAATCTTAACCTAAAGAAGATGCACTTAATGAAGCTGGGAGCACAAGATATATTAGTAATGGCAATGAAAAAATATTATGGTGTGCCAGAACTTTACTGAAAATCCACTGAATCCCGCTTACATTCTCTTTTGCTAGCTGCTAAGATGCAAAATTAAGCATTTTTTTCATTGACTACTGTGCTTTACTCCATAGATTACAAACCATAAAAACATTACTTGAATTTCCACATGAAATTCTAAAGGAAGATATGGACTTAATAGATTAGAAAAATGGCCTCTGAGTAGATAGACTATAGGTAGAAAGATACACCCAGGGCCGGCTCTAGGTTTTTTGCCGACCCAAGCAAAAAAATTGTGGCTGCCCCCACCTCAGCCCTGGGTTCTCCCTCCCCCCCCCCCCGCACACCCTGCCGCCCCAGCTCTGGGCCTCCCCCCACCCGCACCCCGTGCTGCCCAGCTCTGGGCTCCCCCCTTCCCCCCCATCAGTGCCCCCCACACACACCCTGCCGCCCCAGCCCTGGGCTCTCCCTCCCCCCCCACCTGCACCCTCCTTCCGCCCCAGCTCTGGGTCACTGGTAACTTGCTCCCAGGGCGGGTCATTCAGCAGGAATTTTGGATGTGCACAGAACACAGACAGGATTGGTTCCCATATGGTTACAGAACTGCAGTAAAGTGGAACAATTTTCAGCTTGTGTGATTGGAGGATATCTGGATGCATATTATAAGACTGTCCTCCATAATTGAGGAAAAGTTGAGGTGCCTTTATTATTCTTTTGTTCCACTCTTTGTTTCTATGGGGAATTTGCCAATGCAATATCACTGTCTTCCTTTTAAACAAATAAAACTAAAAAAAAAAAAGGCAATGGCTGTTGAAAATAGCAATTCCAGTCCTAAAAACCACTGGGAAGCATTTCTTGCTCAATTTTATCCTACTTTTTCTACAGCAAGTTACAGTGGATCAGTATATTTGATTTGGGAGAAATGAAGTAACAGCTGCTCAAACTGAGCTTGAGCACTCCTGAATTTTGAGGTGTTCAAATCTGGAAGGCAGATGCTAGATTCCCTTTCTGAATATTAGCTAAATCTGGAAAGGAAAAGTCAATTTCTGCTTGCATGGCTCAGAAGTGGAAATCCTCCTATGTGCTGTATCTAAAGCTGCCCAGGTCCAGTAGAGCCTCCCCTCCCTTACTTTTCATTTTAAATTCTAGTGGGATCCACGTACCTCCCTTGCTAGGCTTCAGATAGAGAGGGGCACTGTCCATTTAGTCACCCCAATTCTTTCTTTGGGGGCTGCAAGGTGAGGTCACACCAGTATCCCTAATCCAGTCTGGGGATGTCTTCTGAAGGGGATCTCTGGACCAAAGCCTTCTACTCCTTGGGCATACTTGTTCCCCATTCACAGAGCCACCCCGCTCTAGCAGTGAGCTCTCCATTCACAGCAAGCTGCAGCATGAGGTTTCAGGTACCATACTCCCTCCACCTCCCTTTCCTGTTGATAGTGGCCAAGAGAATGCTGGGAAATGTAGTTCTTTCCCTGCTCCAGGGCTGGCTCTATAGGCAGGGAGCTAACCAAAGCCCCCTGTTGGTTCTCAGCTCCCAGGCTGGATCTCTGCCGGCTGCTGCCCCTGCAAATGGGCTGCCCCAAACACCTGCTTGCTTTGCTGCTGCCTAGAGCCACCCCTGATCATAAGTGGTCCCTTTGTTGGCATTCTCAGCAGAGGCCAAGGCCTGAATAGCAATGGAAAATGAACTACCTCACCTCTCCAGGGCTTTTTGGGGAAGCTCTCATTGTCTCTGCCCAGGCAGTACCTTGTCTGTGGATAGAGGACTTCAGTTTCCTGGGCTGTCTATCGGCACAAACTCTAAAATACTGTTTTAAAGGACTTGAGCATTTTTCACTGGTGCCCTTTCAGCCTTGCTGAAAACTGGACTCATGTGTGACACTGACAGTACTGTCATCTAGCAGACCAGTTTCCCTCCTCATTTCACAATCAGAAAAGGTTGACTGCAGTTTAGCAAGGAAAGTGAACGTTTATGGACTCAGCACCATTACCTATAGGCTTATATGAAACTGCTATATAGTGTGTGTATGAGTGGGGGGGGACAGGGACGGGACGGGACAGACTGTGCTGGAATTTTGCCGAGTTCAAGGTGCTTTCATGTTGGGAGGTGAGGCTAAATGAAATTGTAGCCTTCTCAGGTTCTGACATGTGCATTCCAAGGCTGGGGACAATCCCAAAAGCTATAGATGAGTTAAATTCTTGATTCAACCCACACTTATTTGAACAACTAACCTTTCATCACATCTTCACTCTCTGTGCACCGCCGTTGTATCACCATTAAACTTACTATAAATCCCTTATGAACAAAGCTCTGACAGCATAACCATAAACATGCAGCCTTCTGAGGGCAGAAGTATTATTCTCAAACACTGTCACCTTGTGGTACGTTGGAGCTACAACATAATCCTTTAAAACAACAAGGAGTCTGGTGGCACCTTAAAGACTAACAGATTTATTTGGGCATAAGCTTTTGTGGGTAAAAAACCTCACT
>NW_020693998.1:0-3659 GCF_002925995.2 Terrapene triunguis
ACAATCTGTGTGAGAGCAAGGGGGAGACCTTTATGGCGGGGTGGGAGGTTGAGGCAAATAGCCTGGCTGCTGATTACGCCCAGCCAGACAGCCGGGCGATTAGAAGAGCCCAGCGGGACGCGCTGTGCATCCGGGAGGCTTTGAAAGCCAGTTTCAAGACTGAGCAGGGTACCCAGTGACTTTTAAGTTTGTGGACACAGAAGCTGAACTTGCCCCCGTTTCTTTACCCAGTTGCCGTCGACTATCCTCTCCAGTTACATACCCCCTTCACCCCCTTCCCAAAAAATAAAATCTGTTCTGTTTTGTTAATGGACACCGTTGTCTTTATTACTGTTTTCGCGGGGAATGTTTTAAACCTGGAACGCAGACTGTGGCGGGGGGCGGGTTTAGTGTTGTGATGCAAATGATGCTTCTAAACTCCAGGAATGACAGGCTTCGCGGTGGTGGACTGGTTGTTTCAACGGAGCCTGCCAGCCCTCCTGGCCGGGACTGCGTGTATGTGTCGGCTATGTGACTGTCTTGCAGGGGGAGGAGGGTTACAGATCCCCTGCTGCACGGCTCTGTGATCCAGGGTAAGGACCGCTGCATAAGATCTGTAACTGCCCTCCCCCGCCACAAAGTCACAGAGCAACCCCTCCCCCCCACCACACAGAACATGAAAACCACCTCCCAGACTGACCAGGGTAACTAGTCACTGCACTGTGTATGTGCCCTGCTGCTGGACCTGCCCCCTGCTAAAGGTGACTGTCCTGTCCAATTACCAAGCCCCTTCCCCCCTCTTCAGACAGACTCTCCTCCAAAAGAAGAGGATGGAAACAGTAATGAACAGAAACGTATTTTTTATTAACAACCGCACATGGAACGGGGGGGTGAAACTTGGACGGGGTCTTGTGTGAGGCGGGTAGGAAAGGACTTTTCAAATTTTGGGGAATGAGAGCCTTCTAGTGGTAGAGCAGTCCGCAGGGGTGGAGTGAAATTTTTCACGGCCCCTGCCGCCCCTCCGTGTTTGGACTTTGGGTGAGGGGGGTATGGGACTTGGTGGCGGGGCAGGGCAGTTAGAGAGAGACTGCAGCGGGGCTCTCTCCTCCTGCCTCCGGTCCTGCAGAACATCCACAAGGCGGCGGAGCGTGTCCGTTTGCTCCCTCATTAGTCCAAGCACCGTTTGAGTAGCCTGCCGGTCCTCCTGTTGCCACCTCTCCTCCCGTTCAATGTTTGCCCGGTGCATTTGGGACAAGTTCTCCCTCCACTGTGTCTGCTGGGCTGCCTGTGCTCGGGAGCATCCCATTAGTTCAGCAAACATGTCTTCTCGTGTCCTCTTCTTCCTCCTCCTAATGTGCGCTAGCCTCTGGGCAGATGTGGCTGTGGGAATTGGAAAAAGGGAGTGAATTCCTGAGACAGATCAAGGTATCTGTGAACAGAGAACATAGTCTTTCTCTGTGAACAAGACCATGCAGAGCACCTATCACATGTGCACTGAGGACAAGGTCGAAGTTTCGGCCCTCGCCTACAGTGCCTGCGGTCTTGCTGTGGCGAGCTGAGGAGCGGGGCAGGACACCGGACTTTGTCTAGCTGTCAAACATGGTAAGCCGTAGACTTGTGGCTGCTTAAAACTTTAAGAGTGGCACTGGCCTCCTTTCACATAGAAAGCAATGCGAGTCTCTGCTGGCAGCAATCCTGCAAGCATGAACTCTGTCCCTGTCCCACCCCCTCGCGGCTGTAAACCGCGTGGCTGTAAACCGGCGGTTACCGTTCTGTAAAGGAACGGGCAAGCAGTCCCAATACTAACTTTCCCCTACCTAATTCAAAGCAGGGAGTCATGGCAGACATCACCCTCCTGAGGGTCTCGGAGAGCCAGAAGGAGAGGATGCTTCGGGACAGCCTGCAGAAACCGGGGCCATTTGCTGCTATGCTGTGCAAGGCCATGATCCCCGAGTACCTGCTGGCGTTGTGGCAGGGAAACGTGTCATACCACAGGGGGCCTAATAAGCTCTCCCTGCCCAGGAACCTGCTCATGAGGCTGGAAAAACACCTGCAGGAGGCCTATGAGGAGTTCTCCCCGGAGGATGTCGCCTCTATCCCCGGATACATTGACCAGTTTTTGGCTTAGGTGCCCTTGGAGGGACAAAAGAGTGGAGCGTCTTGGGCAGTATAATCATGAAGCGGACATTGTGAAATTTTTTTAAAATAGTTCGGACTATATATTGAAGCGCCCAAAGACAGACTAATCATGATACCCTTTGCACATATTCCCGTTTTGTTGCACTTTACTCTTTACATGTTTTGAAGCACTTTACCCATTGTTAATATTTTAAATGTTCCTGTTCTGTTATAAATAAATGTTTACATGTTTGAAAGCACTTTAGCTATTGTTAATATTTTAAATATGCCAGTTATGTTATAAATAAATGTTTGATATTTAAAACACTTACTGCTTGATCCTTCCCCTGAATCCTTGTCTGGGTTACATGCTGGGGAGGGTTGGTAGGGGATCTCTGTGAGGGTGATGAAGAGCTCCTGGCTGTCGGGGAAATCAGCGTTGTAAGCGCTGTCGACTGCCTCGTCCTCCTCATCTCCTTCCTCCTCTTCCCCGTCCGCGGACAATATCCCATCCTCAGAGTCCACGGTCACTGGTGGGGTAGTGGTGGCGGCCGCACCTAGGATGGAATGCAGTGCCTCGTAGAAACGGGATGTGTGGGGCTGGGATCCGGAGCGTCCGTTTGCCTCTTTGATCTTCTGGTAGCCTTGTCTCAGCTCCTTGATTTTCACGCGGCACTGCGTTGCATCCCGGCTGTATCCTCTCTCTGCCATGGCTTTAGAGATCTTCTCATAGATCTTTGCATTCCGTCTTTTGGAGCGCAGCTCGGAAAGCACGGACTCATCGCCCCACACAGCGATGAGATCCAAGACTTCCCGATCAGTCCATGCTGGGGCCCTCTTTCTATTCTGGGATTGCACGGTCACCTCTGCTGGAGAGCTCTGCATCGTTGCCACTGCTGCTGAGCTCGCCACGATGTCCAAACAGAAAATGCGATTCAAACTGCCCAGACAGGAAAAGGAATTCAAATTTTCCCGGGGTGTGGCTGGTCAGAGCATCCGAGCTCGGACTGCTGTCCAGAGCGTCAACAGAGTGGTGCACTGTGGGATAGCTCCCGGAGCTATTAGCGTCGATTTCCATCCACACCTAGCCTAATTCGATATGGCCATGTCGAATTTAGCGCTACTCCTCTCGTTGGGGAGGAGTACAGAAGTCGAATTTAAGAGAGCTCTATGTTGAACTAAATAGCTTCGTGGTGTGGACGGGTGCAGGGTTAAATCGATGTAACGGCGCTAAATTCGACATAAAAGCCTAGTGTAGACCAGGCCTTAGTGTATTCCTCAGTGGGATCTGAGGAAAGTGGCCTGTAGAATTTGGTATTGGAGAGTTGTCTGGCAGCCTCCTTCTGGTAGTCAGACCTGTTCATGATGACAACAGCACCTCCTTTATCAGCCTCTTTGATGATAATGTCAGGGTGGTTTCTGAGGCTGTGGATGGCATTGCGTTCTGCACGACTTAGGTTATGAGGCAAGCGATGTTGTTTTTCCACAATTTCTGGCAGATTCTACAAGAAACTGCAGACTCCAAAGAGAAACTGCTGAGCTCCAGTTCATTTGCAAATTTG
>NW_020693999.1:0-3073 GCF_002925995.2 Terrapene triunguis
TCCTGCGTATGGTTGAGCTGCAGGAAAGGCAGCAGGAGCAGAGACCGCCGCTACAGCCCCTCTGTAACCAGCAGCCATCCTCCCCAAGTCCCATTGCCTCCTCACCCAGACGCCCAAGAACACGGTGGGGGGGCCTTCGGCCACCCACTCACTCCACCCTAGATGATTTCCATAGCAATAAGTTTTAAAGTTTTAAATTGGAGTGTGTCCTTTTCCTTCCCTCCTCCCCCACCCATCCCGGGCTACCTTTCAAATGATCCCCCTAGTTGTGTGCTGAATTAATAAAGAATGCATGAATGTGAAGCAACAATGACTTTATTGCCTCTGCAAGTGGTGCTCGAAGGGGGGAGGGTAGTAGGGGAGGGTGGGGTGGTTGGTTTGCAGGGAAGTAGAGTTAACAGGGTGGTGGGGGAGGGGCAGAGGGTTCATCAAGGAGCAACAAACAGAAGTTTCACTCCGTAGCCTGGCCAGTCACAAAACTGGTTTTCAACGCTTCTCTGATGCGCACCGCGCCCTGCTGTGCTCCTCTAACCGCCCTGGTGTCTGGCTGCGCGTAATCAGCGGCCAGGCGATTTGCCTCAACCTCCCACCCCGCCATAAATGTCTCCCCCTTACTTTCACATATATTGTGGAGCGCACAGCAAGTAGCAATAACAATGGGGAGATTCTTTTCGTTAAGGTCTGAGCGAGTCAGTAAGCTGCGCCAGCGCGCTTTTAAACGGCCAAATGCACATTCCACCACCATTCGGCACTTGCTCAGCCTGTAGTTGAACAGGTCCTGACTGCTGTCCAGGCTGCCTGTGTATGGCTTCATGAGCCATGGCATTAAGGGGTAGGCTGGGTCCCCAAGGATCACGATAGGCATTTCAACATCCCCAACTGTTATTTTCTGGTCTGGGAAGAAAGTCCCTTCCTCCAGCTTTCGAAACAGAAGAGACTGCCTGAAGACGCGAGCATCATGTACTCTTCCCGGCCAGCCCACGTTGATGTCGGTGAAACGTCCCTTGTGATCCACCAGGGCTTGCAGCAGCATTGAAAAGTACCCCTTGCGGTTTATGTAGTCGGTGGCTTGGTGCGCCGGTGCCAAGATAGGGATATGGGTTCCGTCTATCGCCCCACCACAGTTTGGGAATCCCATTGCAGCAAAGCCATCCACTATGGTCTGCACGTTTCCCAGAGTCACTACCCTTGATATCACCAGGTCTCTCATTGCCCTGGCAACTTGGATCACAGCAGCCCCCACAGTAGATTTGCCCACTCCAAATTGATTCCCGACTGACCGGTAGCTGTCTGGCGTTGCAAGCTTCCACAGGGCTATCGCCACTCGCTTCTCCACTGTGAGGGCTGCTCTCATCCTGGTATTCTGGCGCTTCAGGGCAGGGGAAAGCAAGTCACAAAGTTCCATGAAAGTGCCCTTACGCATGCGAAAGTTTCGCAGCCACTGGGCATCGTCCCAGACCTGCAACACGATGCGGTCCCACCACTCTGTGCTTGTTTCCCGGGCCCAGAATCGGCGGTCCACGGCATGAACCTGCCCCAGTAACACCAAGATTTCCACATTGCTGGGGCCTGTGCCTTGTGAGAGGTCCATGTCAATTTCCTCATCACTATCGTCGCCGCGCTGCAATCGCCTCCTCCTCAGCTGGTCCTGGTTTGGCTTTGGCATGTCCAGGAGGCTCTGCATGTTTTCCAGGACAATGCGCGTGGTGTTCATAGTGCTCAGAATTGCCGCGGTGATCTGAGCGGGCTCCATGATCCCAGTGCTGGCTATGGCGTCTGGTCTGAAAAAAGGCGCGAAAGTAGTATCTGACGGACCAGGGGAAGAAGGGAGGGAGGGAGAGAGGGAGGGAGGGGCGAGTGACACCGCGTACAGGTACAGGGAATTAAAATCAAGAAAGGTGGGTTTGCATCAGGGAGAAACACAAACAACTGTTACACAGAATGCCCCCCCCCCCAAAGATTGAACTCAAAAGCCTGGGTTTAGCAGGAGGGAGGGGGGAAGCAAATGAATGGAGAATAAATCTATTTTTTACATCTTAAGACGACGGCGCAGCATGACTGATAGCCCTTGGCATTTTCTGGGTGCTTGGCAGCAAATACTGGGCGCTTGGCAGTAAGCCTTCAGGTCTATTGCACGATCTGATGCCCACTGCAGTATGACAACGATGGATACCAGTCGTAATATACTATCTTCTGCCCAAAAGGCAAGGGGTTGCTGCTGTGTAGCAATGTTGCCCCATCCTGCGAATAATACATCTGATAACCATCATCATCAAGGCAAGGGGGCTGGTGCAATGCAGCCCCACGGCTGCCAGCCCCATGTCTGCCAGCACCCAGATAGCCCTCGGCCTCTTCTGGGTGCTTAGCAGACAATATTGGGCACTTGGCAGAAAATAGCATACTACGACTGATAACCATCATTGTCTGCCCGGGTGCCCATGATCGACAGCCACTGCAGTACGATGACGACGGTTACCAGTCGTAATATACTATCTTCTACCAAAAGGCAAGGGGCTGGTGCAATGCAGCCCTACGGCTGCCAGCCCCACAGCTGCCAGCACCCAGATCGCCAATGAAGGCTACCAGTCATGCTGCACCGTCTACCGCCAAAAGGCAGTAAGCTGCTGCTGCTGTTTAGCAATGCAGTCCCACGTTTGCCGGCACCCGGAAGAGATATGGTGACGGTGAGCTGAGCCGAGCGGGCTCAATGCTTGGCGTGGTATGTTGTCTGCACAGGTAACCCAGGTAAAAAGGCGCGAATCTATTGTCTGCCGTTGCTGTGACGGCGGGGGAGGGGCCTGACGCAATGTACCCAGAACCCCTCGCGGCACTGCTTTGCATCATCCGGGCATTGCGATCTCAACCCATAATTCCAATGGGCGCCGGAGGCTCCGGGAACTGTGGGATAGGTACCATAGTGCAATGCGCCGGAAGTCGACGCTAGCCTCGGTACTGTGGACGCGGTCCGCCGACTTCATGCACTTAGAGCATTTTAGGTGGGGACACACACAATCGGCTGCATACAACCGGTTTCTATAAAACCGGCTTCTATAAATCCGACCTAATTCTGTAG
>NW_020694000.1:0-5398 GCF_002925995.2 Terrapene triunguis
TTTTTAAGATGGGGGTGCTGAGCTGCAGCAGTCCCTTACTGAAAAATCAAGAAGTACAGGAGTGGTAGGAGACCAAAAGGAGGCTCCGCCCGCAGAATGCGGATCGCCAGCACCAAAGCACGGAGCGGCTCATAAGCATTATGGAGCCCCAAGAGGACTCGATGCAGGCGCTCATAGCACTGCAGATGGAGCAGATCTGCACCCGCCCCCCCTCCGCTTCAACCTTTGTCCCAAAACTCTTTCCCTTGTGCACCCATGTCACCGCCAACCCATTGTCCCCAACATCCGGTTTCTTATCGCCACCAGCTGCCTCCAACACCTGTAGCTTCACCACCCAGCCCTGTAAACTACGACCCTTACCCACTGCACTCAACCCCCATCACCATGCATTTTAGCCAGCCTGAAGTGTAGCACTCATTGCGTGGCATTCCAGACAGGAAGGCTGAATATGATAACAGGACATACGCAAATCTGTGATTGTCCCATTCCCCACCCGGCCCCCTTCCTTCCTCCCACACAGCACAGATGTGTCATACCCTTTCTGTTTCCCCAGCAGTTGTGTTTCTTTCCAATAAATGAATTTTTTGGCTTTGAAAATATTCTTTATTGCATTAAGTAAAAGATACCGTAGCCCAGGAAAGCAACAGGCACTGCAAGTCAGTGCATCATACGTAGCAAACACAGATGCCTACTAGCATTGGAACCACAGCACTTCACTCCCGTGCAGGGCACCAAACATTACTGGTGGCTTTCTTGAGCCCAAAAAAGCAGTGTTCCACTATGGTGAGCATGTACGTGAATGCCACAAGCAATCTCGTGTTGTATACGTTATGCAAGTCAATATCATCATTGGACTCCTCGCTGTCACTTTGTAGCTTAAGGAGTAACTTGACTGCAATTCGTGACATGCTGGCGAGACTCATCAGCATATTCCTCACAAGTTCAGGATCCATTCCCACAGACCGAAAGGGAAGACAGAACGCGCGGTACAAAAAACGTTGAAAGATGGTGACAAATGTGGACGGAAGCACAGGGATTGCTGGGATGCGAAGCAATGCATCACGGGGAATTGGGACAGGACCCAGAATGCCCTGCATCCCCCCACCCCCTTCCCACAAGTCACAGCGCCAGAGGTGCTCTGTGGGATAGCTGCCCATAATGCACCGCTCCCAATGCCGCTGCAAGTGCTGCAAATGTGGCCACGCCACTGCGCTTGCAGCTGACAGTGTGAACACACTGCAGCGCTTTCCCTGCTGCGGTCTCCGAGGGCTGGTTTAAACTCACAGCGCTCTACATCTGCAAGTGTAGCCATGCCCTTAGTCACAGAGATTTTAGTTGTGTCCAGGTTCTTTTTATATCTTCAGTGTTCTCTGTATATGAGGTACCCTGATGCCTTTGGTTATGTTCACAGCCTACACTTAGAGAAGTTGGGTAAAACACAGCACTATAGCTGGAAGGCTGCAATGTAAGACAACTTTATTTCCTACAATCCAGAATGATGCCACACAAGAACCAAAACCAGAGAGAGAAAGCAGGCTGCTCTCTAAAAATAGAGAGGCACAGCTCACCCCATCCCACTTGAGGCTGGCTGGCTGCAGACTGAAAATCCAGATTGCACACTTCCCTACAGAGCCCTCTGCCTGAAAGCAGAACCAGGAAACCCCCCGAGAATTAAAGTGACAGTTTAGAATTCTAAATCATCCACACTGCTATTTTTAGCCATGTTAGCTTGATTAAAGCCAGAATGGACTTGCCAGCCCAAGCTGCAATCACTCCTCTGATAGCCTGTAAAACATACCCTTTGATTTCACTAATCAGCATTTTCTCTGCATTTTTCCATGGACAATGGTGCTGCTCATATGTCACTGTGGGGCTTTTGTTTCTGTTACATCATGGCTCATACTGAGAGACACCTTCAGAGGCAGGAAGTAGTCTTGTCATTTCCCCTCCGTCCACATATCCCCCTTATCACTCGCCTCTGTCACTCAGCACAGAGGCCACAGCAGACCTGAGCGGGAAGAAGGAAGGTTAGTGTTTGTAAACATTTATTTCTTCTTCACTCAGAATATGGACAGAATGAGAAAAGCTGTGCTAAGCGATGAGTGTGTCCATCCTCCCAGCACATTGGATCTAAGTCTGCTGGAAGGCTCTGCTACTGCACAGTAATTAGAGAACAATCACTTAGGATGCTTATTTCTTTTCTTTTAGGAGCAGGGATTTGGTAGGTTTGTAAGCTCTAGTGGGGCTCTACCAATTCAAAGCAGACCTCTCGTTGGCTTCAGTAGGAGTTTTGCTTGCAGACTAATAGGTGGGGAGGGCTCTGTGTTGTACTCCCTATGGTACCCAATTCTGGTTTATCTCAACCTTTTGCCATGGACTCAGGTTCATTTTAGTATTTTTACTCTTACCTCTTGTTTCCCTTATTCCCACTCTCTGCCTCACATCATATTATTTTCTTCCAGTCCTGCCTGTCTTGAGCCCTGCATTATTTTTAAACTGCTTTTGAAATACATCTGCTGATCGGGCTGACATTTCACTTTGCCTCCAAGGCTCAACAATCCTTTTCCTTATGACTCCTGCATGTAGATCATTTCTAATAAAGGCTCCGATCCTGTATTGAGAAGCATTTGTGTGGACCCTGGCACCTCTACTTCCTATTGAAGTAAACTGGACTCTGTCCAGTTGCAAGGGTCCATGTTAATTGAGCCCAATGCAGGATGAGGGCCAAAAGTAGGGTTCTATCCTATGACACTTAGTTTATGAATTCCAAAGTGAATTCAGCTAAACAAATTGAAGGTCACTGTAATTCTGAATAAGAGCAATCACACAGCGGTTTCACTAATCCACGCTAAATTCACACCTTTAGCTAATTCAAATTCATTTTCCTGAATGTCCCTGTATAGACAAGCCCTTAGAACAGGGGTCGGCAACCTTTCAGAAGTGCTGTGCCAAGTCTTCATTTATTCACTCTAATTTAAGGTTTCGCGTGTTAGTGATACACTTTAATGTTTTTAGAAGGTCTCTCTATATAATATATAACTAAACTATTGTTGTATGTAAAGAAGGTTTTTAAAATGTTTAAGAAGCTTCATTTAAAATTAAATTAAAATGCAGATCTTATCAGTTTAGTGTGATCCTTGCCCTTGCTTTTCCTTGTTGAGTTTTCCAATGTCTGGCACGTATTTGGATAGTTTAAGCTGCACACAGGCTTCTGAGAGATCAGTTGTTAACCAGCTCCGAGAGGGACAGAGGACACATTTCATGTATGAAAATACCTGTTCACACAGGTATGTGGATCCAAATGCTGAAAGCATTGCAAATGCAATTTTCTTCAAACAGTTAGATTTCACTGGCAGGGACGTCCAGCAGATCACAATAGAGGGCCCATGATCTCTCTCGGTAGCTTTAAGTGCACTCCGCAGATCCACAAACTTTGATGCCCACAATTCTGAGCTTTTTAATGGAATAAGCTGCATTTCAAAATCTTCAACACCCATCCACTTAAATACAGACAAATCCAAGTCGCTTTTGTTGAACTTTTCAGGTTTAATTAGAAAAGAAAGTATTGGGCCAAATCGCTGGAAATCTTGAAATCTGTCAGAAAATTCTGATTCCAGTTCTTGCATGTACATTCCAATCTTATTGACACTGACAGTGCAACGTGTTGATAGATCTTTTATGTGTTAGAAGTAGCAGAAAGTCGAAGTTCAAATATCCCAAGAGAAAACTGCTAGTTTTACAACAAATGCCGCCCAGATTTCATAAAGATCCAGAACCATTTGCCCTGCACCCTGGAGACAGAGGTTGAGTTTGTTTAGGTGAGCGGTGATGTCAGTAAGAAACATGAGCTTACACAGCTATTTGTCATCATCCAGTTTGGGGTAGTTTTGCCCCTTTTTCCAACAAAAAGGCCTTGATTGCATCAAAACAGTTTACAAAGTGCACCAAAACCTTGCCATTACTTAGCCACCAAATGTTGCTGTGAAGTGAAATGAACAGACATTTAACTTTGCTTTCTTAGGAGCTGCCATTTTGTCAAATGTACCCCTCAACTTACAGTGGGGGAAAAAATCGTAACAGACGGCATGCACAACGTCAATCGCAATGTGCTGTTCCACATGACGTGATAGTGATGTAGGCAGCAAATCAGGACTTAAAAATATCCCAGTACAGTGGTGCTGGAACAGTTTTTAAGATGGGGGTGCTGAGCTGCAGCAGTCCCTTACTGAAAAATCAAGAAGTACAGGAGTGGTAGGAGACCAAAAGGAGGCTCCGCCCGCAGAATGCGGATCGCCAGCACCAAAGCACGGAGCGGCTCATAAGCATTATGGAGCCCCAAGAGGACTCGATGCAGGCGCTCATAGCACTGCAGATGGAGCAGATCTGCACCCGCCCCCCCTCCGCTTCAACCTTTGTCCCAAAACTCTTTCCCTTGTGCACCCATGTCACCGCCAACCCATTGTCCCCAACATCCGGTTTCTTATCGCCACCAGCTGCCTCCAACACCTGTAGCTTCACCACCCAGCCCTGTAAACTACGACCCTTACCCACTGCACTCAACCCCCATCACCATGCATTTTAGCCAGCCTGAAGTGTAGCACTCATTGCG
This sequence comes from Terrapene triunguis, assembly GCF_002925995.2. NCBI lineage: Eukaryota > Metazoa > Chordata > Testudines > Emydidae > Terrapene > Terrapene triunguis. The sequence goes on from NW_020694000.1 coordinate 4,610, forward strand.
TGGCATTCCAGACAGGAAGGCTGAATATGATAACAGGACATACGCAAATCTGTGATTGTCCCATTCCCCACCCGGCCCCCTTCCTTCCTCCCACACAGCACAGATGTGTCATACCCTTTCTGTTTCCCCAGCAGTTGTGTTTCTTTCCAATAAATGAATTTTTTGGCTTTGAAAATATTCTTTATTGCATTAAGTAAAAGATACCGTAGCCCAGGAAAGCAACAGGCACTGCAAGTCAGTGCATCATACGTAGCAAACACAGATGCCTACTAGCATTGGAACCACAGCACTTCACTCCCGTGCAGGGCACCAAACATTACTGGTGGCTTTCTTGAGCCCAAAAAAGCAGTGTTCCACTATGGTGAGCATGTACGTGAATGCCACAAGCAATCTCGTGTTGTATACGTTATGCAAGTCAATATCATCATTGGACTCCTCGCTGTCACTTTGTAGCTTAAGGAGTAACTTGACTGCAATTCGTGACATGCTGGCGAGACTCATCAGCATATTCCTCACAAGTTCAGGATCCATTCCCACAGACCGAAAGGGAAGACAGAACGCGCGGTACAAAAAACGTTGAAAGATGGTGACAAATGTGGACGGAAGCACAGGGATTGCTGGGATGCGAAGCAATGCATCACGGGGAATTGGGACAGGACCCAGAATGCCCTGCATCCCCCCACCCCCTTCCCACAAGTCACAGCGCCAGAGGTGCTCTGTGGGATAGCTGCCCATAATGCACCGCTCCCAATGCCGCTGCAAGTGCTGCAAATGTGGCCACGCCACTGC